>NC_086444.1:514499437-514746937 GCF_028390025.1 Pseudophryne corroboree | reverse complement strand
TATCAAGAACAAGGTTGTTAGCCACGCAGTTTCCCGACACTTCGCATGTGAACATAACTCCAACCCAGAGGACCTTACGTTTAAGGCAATTGAACATGTTTGCTTGGGCGAGAGAGGAGGAGACCTAGGGAACAAACTTTCGAGACGAGAAATGTATTGGATTTTCCAGTTGCAGACTCTACACCCAGTCGGCCTCAATGAGGGATACGAAATTGCACCATTTCTATGAGGTGCAGTATCATAGAAATATTCCATGAGCTCATGTATCCCTTCTCTCCTCCCTATACCGTGTTCACTTCACAATTTGAAATATCCACTGCACATTAAATATTAATGCAAATGAAATAACGCGGTATTATGATGTCTATTTTTTTCGCGTACAGTCAAACCACACTGGGACGCCCAATCTCGTCCGATCTTGGAAGCTAAGCAGTGTTTGGGCCTGATCAGTACCAGGGAAGGGGACTACCTGGGAAGATTGGGTACTGTAATGTTTTAACAAATGACACCAGCCTAATACCAACTTATAATGTTTGTAATACCAACACCATTTAAAAATAACGCCTCAAAGTCACGGAATTTTGCGCTCATCACCATTGAAATCCGAATATATATACTTTGCACTGTCACTATTAATAAATAATTAATAGATAAATGTACTAATATAATATACTATCTCTAAGCACACTTATATATCTTACCATTATCACAATTTTCAACTAACCTTTCACCCTGAGGTCTGATACACACCTCACAATTAGCATTGCACAAGCACTTTACTATTTATTATATTTATATATATATTTTTTATTATTATTTTTTTATTCTTCATCTATTTTTCATTTATTTTATTTATTTAATTTATGTATTGTGAAAATGTTATATATTTATCTCATAGTTCCTGCTGATGATCTATTATCCTTATACAAATTAATTGTCTTGATCGTTTTGAATGTTTAGCTAATATCTGCTACAAAGATACTACCATATATTCTCTTTTTATTTATGCTATCGTTGCCATGGATATGGGTATGGCTGAAAACGATCTAGATCTAAAAAAGAACTACCAAAAGATGGCCGCCGCACTATAGAAATCCAATGGAAGAAACCTCAGCAAAGATGGCCGCCGCCGCAGAGGTTTATAGAGACATAACCGTCCTGCACACTTTGACACCTGCCGAGGAGAGCCGTGGACACCAACACAAAGAACTCCCTGAAAGCTGTGAGACGCTGCCGGCGCATGCGCAATCACGGACCGGAAGTGGGGCGGAAGTGACGAAGGTCCGGCATCCGTCACCGGAAGTGTGGCGGAAATGCCCCTAACACATCGAAATTAACGTTTTTATGGACTGTAGCATTGTAAAAATACGTTCTTTGTTCCCAAAAATCACTAACTCTGCTCTGAAGTACTAGCCTATTCAATCCATTTGTACTAAAAAGTGTTTTAAAAGCCTGCATTATGTAATTGCATCATGTGACCATCAGTGATGTCACAACCCCTTTACCAGGTACTCTGGCTATAAATAGACAGGGAAGCTCATTATGTCCCTACCCTTTGAAGAAGTCTGTTTGAGACGAAACGCGTTGGGTTTCCTGCACCAATCCCCTGCTGTTTCTTGAAGTTAAGTTGATCTCCTTATCCTTGTAAACTTTACTGGATTTATACTTTTATGTTTTTATGTTTTTTATGTAAAAATTATCTAACTCTCATATATATTAAAATTCTTTTAAATTAAAAATAAATTTTATACATATATATTTTTTGGCCTTTTTACCATTTCTAGCTACACTGGGCGCCGAACCCTATCCCTCCAATTTCCATAAATCCAGCAGTGCGGTACCGGCACTGCATCCTTAGGGCCCGGCAGACACCTTTTACTAAGGTTATGTGTGTTTTTTATGGTAATTTTTAGGTAATTTTAATCCTATATTTAGGTTAATTCTCTTTACTGAGATCATAGTTCGCAAGTGGCGCTGTACCTCCCCCCTTTTTTTCTCTATATATATATATATATTTATAAATATATATCTCAGCAGTCAACCTATTTATTAGGGGCCTCACTCTCTGAAGTGCCCCGGGCCCCCCATAGCCTTAATCCGGCTCTGCTTCCAGTGGATATTTCCGGCTGCAACCCGGCAACCGGGGCCGGGGCCGTACAGTGTGAAAGGACCCTACCCTTTACACTGTTAATTACAATACCGGCACGTGAAATAGCCATCTGGCTTTTTTCCGGCCGGCAAAAGCCGGCGCATGTGCTACAGCCCTACGGCTAGGGATCTCAGACTTAATTAGAGGGCAGGGCCCAGGGAGGATTCTACACTTCTGGCTAATGTGAGGGCTATATGAGCTGGGGTGCTTTGTAGGATATGGGGGCTCCGACTTTGCGGAGGCTGGTGATTAGGGGTACAGAGGGGGAAGGGGGCTCTGTATTTATGTGGGGCTGCTGCTGTACAGTGTGGGCGTCTAGGGTGCAGTTTAGGGTAACAAGAATCTGGCCAGGGTTTTGTGGGTGCAGCCAGGCACAGCACAGGGAGCCAGCTGAAGCTGATATGTAGGTCATATACAGGGCATGTCCCAGTTCCACTAGCAACCAGTGTGAGATTCCACTGCACGGGGTGCATTATGATTACACCTGTTGCTGCAGTCGCTGGTTTTATTGATTTACTGCAGAACTCGTGTCCTTTACTTGATTCCGCAGCTGCAGTTGTTTGGAATCAGACAACCTCACTGGACTGCCTGAAAAATGAAGCAAGCAATGGAAGCATTTTCTGGGCTGTCTCATAGGAATCGAATGGGTATAGAGAGGGAGGAGCTATAGACTTTGTGTAGAAATGTAAAATACCTGCACTCCTGGTTGTTGCCTCTATACCATAAGATTATTTGCATTATATATATATTTTTTTTATTATTCTTTATCCATTGACAACTATTATGAGAGACATTTGAGACCCAAAGAAAGGCATCAGATAAGTACTATAATACAATCAGCCTTGTGCACTAGAGATGAAGCGAACCCCCTGTCTGTTCAGAGCTCTCAGCAGCTGCTGGAGACGACATGCTTAAATGGTTCAGCACACAGGTATCTGCCACCATGCTTTAGTAAATACAATAGTGTGCTAGCAGCCTGCAATGACTGACACCATACAGCCAGCACAGCTAATCCAGGTGACTGTAGAGGAGTAAAAAGGCCAATAGAGAACACGGATGCAGGAAAAAGGAGGAGAAAGATGGGGAAGGGAGTGGGGGGAATGAAGTTCTACATGTTCTGCACTCACCTAATTACGCTCCAAACTGTATTTTACTTACAACTATGGCAAAGTCACCACTTCTAGCCGGTAAGAAAGTAACTGATAGTGTTAGGGGAGAATCTAGACAATATGAACAATTACAAAACCACCTTTATGGGATCAGATATTTGAACATATGCACACTGATTATAGGCACCATGACCACACATTGTGTGTTAAGAGATTCCACATCGGGCATACTTTGATTTCCTTATAATTAATAATGTTGCTGTCCCACAGATTATTTGGTAACTAGGCTGCTAAAATGTAACTGTGCAACACAGGCCAAGCCAAGGGAAATGATAATGGTGTGCCAGTAGATAGGGAGGCTAATACAAAGCAACCATTGGTCATGTCAGATATGAACACATGTAGGATGGATGTTGTATAATACCTGTTAAACTCCAGCTGCTGTAGAGCTACCTTCCAGCATGCCTTAACTTTGTTTTAATTAACCCAACTAAAGCATTAACCTATAATTCTTTTTTATTATTATTATTATTAATAATAATAATAATAATAATAATAATAATAATATTCTTAATATTACTTCCTGATACCCTAATATACCTGTTGCTGATCTCATTTGTCTCTCTTCTTGAAGCGACACATCATTCAGGATTCAGCAACCACGTAGGTCCACCTAGGCTGTGGGGCCATCACATGGTAGAGAGAGTCCATGCAGAGAAGGGGATTTGGATATACTGCTGAATACCCTCCCTCTTCACTCCTCAGTTTACATAAAACAAAAATTCTGCATCCTTCATCCCTCCTGGGATTACGGCTCCACCGATGGTGTCCCATCTCCGTCACACTGGACATGTGTTCCCCCTAACTGCACTCCTGCCAAGGACCTTCACACTCCTTATATCACCTATTGTTATGAATACTACAAAGTGCTCTTGTGACTAAAAGGCGTGAGCAAGGCGAAAAACTGCTGTCCCAGCTTTCAGCTAAAACCTCTGTTATAAAAATGGCCATATTTACTGTACAATCATAGTTATCTGCAATGGACATGAACATGTCTAAAAATGGGGTGGTATTCAGTTTTCCGGCTGTCGGGATCCCGGCGCACAGTATACCGGCGCCGGAATCCCGACCGCCGGCATACCGACATCTTTTCTCCCTCTTGGGGGTCCACGACCCCCATGGAGGGAGAATAGATAGCGTACAAGTATTGTACAAGTCAGTGACGGCACCCGGCTCCTGGATGTGGTCGGGTGCAAACAATATCACTCAGTGTGTATGAACGATATTGTTTGCGGGGGGAACTCTTGCACGATGTCACATCTGATGTGCGTCGGCAAGTATGTACCCAGCCTTACTAAGAGGCCCCAGTGATGCTGCATATGTTGTGACAATCATGTGTGGCAATGTTGGGCATTATCCCTATTTCCTGGCACTCACACTGAGCAGTAGAATGGGGGTGTGTGACCAGCATTACAGACTTGGCAGACACTGGTAACCAGGATTGCGCTTTGCAGCAACACATTTGTCATATCCGGCTGCACACCCTGTAGGAATCACACTGCTTTCATACGCAGGTGCCAGAACCAGTAACAACACAGAATTGTACTTTCTGTTTTTTAGCCATAACAAACTAGAAACTCAGAAATACACAAATAAAGGACTTCGACAACATATAAGATTAACTATAAATATGACATTTATTATAAACTATGTGATTTTGTTATTTTTATTATATTATTTATTGAAATGTATATTAAAATCTAGGTTCTTACTGAATTAGTGTTTAATAATAAAGTGTATATATAAAAATACTAATGACTATAGTATTCATTTCTAACTATTATATATTTATCATTTATTATTATAACGGCATACTGTATATGTGATTTTGTTTTATATTATTAACTGAAAAGTATAGTAAACTACGTTCTTATTGAATTAGTGTTATATAATTAAATATATAAAAAAACTATTAATGGCTGTTTTAATTTATACCTATTGCATATTTATAATGTATTAGAAATTGCTTGTTATTTTATATTATATTTTATCTTATTATTAATTGAGAAGTGTAATAAAAATTAAGTTCTAATTGCATTAGTTTATAAGTTAATAAGATATATGTTCAAATATTATTTATATTATATTATAATTTATAATAATTATATATTTACAATTTATTTTAAACTACTTATTTATGAGTCTATGTTATATACAGTATTATATTATTCATTGAAAAGTATTATAAAAACTAGGTCTAATTGAATAAATGCTAAAAATTAAAATGTTTACATAGGGGTGTATTCAATAACTCTCGGAAGCTGCCGTCTTGTTGGAAAGACGGCAGCTTCCGACAGAAATAGGTTCGGTAGGGGTTCCGACCTATTCAATAGGAGCTGATTTTTTTCCGATCCACATGCTTCTGTCGGAAATGGGGCCAAATCCGACTTCCGACAAACTTAATCTGACTTGAAAACAAGTCGGATTGAGGTGAGGAGACAAGCGGTGTTGCGGGCGGCTGGGGGAGCTGAGATCGGCAGCCGGCAGGGGGAGCTGGCTGCGGGGGGACATGTCTGCGGCGGCAAGAGGAGGCGCTGCAGGGAGAGACCTCTTCACAACACCCCCCCCCCCCGCCGCCGCAGACATGTCCCCCCTCAGCAAGCTCCCCCCGCCGGCCGCCGATCTCTTCTCCCCCCACGGACTGCAGGCACCTTTTTCCCTGCAGCATCTCCACCCGCCGCCCCAGACATGTGCCCCCGCAGCTAGCTCCGGACGCCGATCTCTGCTCCCCACGCTGCTCAGCTTACCCCTGCCGCCGTCCCATTCACGGCCGCCGCCATCTGCATTCCTGGCCACTGCTGTCAGCGCATCCGCAGCCGCTGACAGCAGCGGCAGGACAGGAGCCTGTGTATGGACAAATCCGACAGTCAGATTTGGCCGTCCATTGAATAGGGGTTTGTCTGACAACTGCATGTCAGGATGGATCCGACTCTTATTGAATATACCCCTTAATAATACTATTGACTATATTATCATTTAGAACTTTTATATATTAATAATTTATTTTAAAATATTATGTTATTTTTTTATTATATTATTAATTTAAAAATATATAAAATTACAATTTATAGAACTATACTAAATAATGAAATACTGTATTTAGAGATATTAAGTATATTTTACTGTGTAACTCTAGCAGTTACATCCAATCATTCATGGTGAGTGTACAGCAGCACTCAGGACAGACAAAACCCCCTGTGGAGGAAACCTGCGAGGAACCATGGCTGCTGTACTGCCCTTCCTCTGGGCATACTAAAGGAACTAATAGATGTGCAGTAACAATGTTGTGGCACTATTGTGTGGTCTATTGTATTGTATGTGGTGTAATGTAATGTGGTGCAATGTTCAATCCTCCTGTTTGGTCTCCTCTTCATTTCTTCACCCTTATACGTCAGCAGGTCTTCATGGCTCTAAAACAGATATACCAGAGGGCATTACACATTTGTACTTGTTTAAATTGATCTTCTATAAATAAAAATGTTAAATCACAGCTATACCTGAGATGTGAAGAGGGGACGGGACGGACTTTTTAAAGAGCTAAAAGTCTTCTCTGCGGCCATACAGATTTCCATATAGTAGAACCAAACACATACATAACTAATTTCAGGGTCTACTAATAAAACTTAATAAAGCAACTTGGACTAGGACCAATAATATTTTGGGTACAATTCACCCTCTACTTACCAGAGATGTTTATGGGATGACCCTTAGAATGGTATCGGGCTCATCTTCTGACTGTCGGCAGATGTTATTCCCAACCACTTTCCACTTTATTGGGTAGACTAGAAAGGCACTGCAGAGAGCGCAAGGTAGAGGGCTGCTCTCTGGGCCTCGTATCTGGTACTCCTGCCAGTGCCTATGGTACCAGCGTACGGCCCAGCCGTGGTGTAATGGCCGAGTCCTCGTCCAGGCCCAGTGAGAAGGGTCTTCAGCCATGACCTATAATGATATAAACATCCATAAAATTAGTCTTTTCAATTTAGGGCAGTATCCTATTAGTCCCGAAGTGATTTCGGCTGGATATCGCGATTAATGACCGATGGCCATTATCGCAGTATCCAGTTAGAGGCATTGGACCCAAGATTGCGTGAAGACACATGGGATCCAATGTGTTATCGTGGCCTGGAAGCCTGGAAGTTTGTTTATCGCGGATTAACCTTTGGGTGATTGATGCACCCGAAACATAATCCACGATAACTGCTGGCATCAGGAGGAGGAATGTGCTGCATTGGAGCTAATAGGATCGCCCCTGGATCGTACCGCTGCTAATAGGATTCCCCTCCTTAGACTCTTAGCCAACAGCTGTAATTATAGTTTTATTATTAATTCAGTTTAGATCATTGTTGTGAAAAACAGAACTGTCTGGCAGATAAGAGTAACACAACCCATCTAGTTGCCCATAGTTTTCTCTTCCATTCACATTTAACACAACTCTGCTATCTTTATCTGTGGACCGTAACATACATTGGCTATGGTTGGCCACATCTCACCTGTCAGACCCAGTGTACATATTTGGGAAGTGTGTGTGTGTGGGGAGGGGGGGGGGGGGGGGGGGGGGCAGGAAGGGGGAATTGCAATGTTAGGTGGAATTAAAAGCCAATTTCAGCTTTTATTCAGCTTAAATGTCCTTTTAATATGCAACATTTCTATGTAATGATGAAGTGGGCAATTCTATTTGCTATCTCTAAATCCTTTTTTATAATAAACATATTTTAGATAGTACCTCACATAATATAGGTATTTAATATAACTTAGAAAGAGTTTACCTTTGGATTCCTAACTAAAACCCAAGTCCTACAACGTGTGCTGCAGAACGGAGCATGCAGTAAGTTTCCACCCTGTACAAACCCATTCCCTCCATTATACAGTACCATATCCAATGCTGTAGTTTAACTTCTATATTAACTGCTAGGTTCAAAATAAGTCTCTTATCCCTCATTATTACTAACCAGATCACAGGTGGCCCGATCCACCACGGCTCTGAAGTCCATCCTCCTCAGTAAGGTGTCTCTTCGCTGATGTAGGCGATTCATCTTTGTCCTCCACGTCCAGCTGAGGGCCATGGGGTAGATCTCTCTTCTGGATTGCTCGTCCTCTTCAACCTGGTTAGCTAAGAACCTGGAACAACATATGGAAAGTTAGCAACAGACAAATATTGTACATATAATATAATGAGACAGTAACTAGAACATATATCAGAAGAGGCAGAAGGTGATAGGAGCAGAAATTGGATTAAGCCAATTTGCATGAGGGTGGAGGGAGGAGTCATTATTTGGAGTAAAACTTCTGAAATTAAGGTAATTGATGTGTTACTTACAGGGCGGCGAAGAAATTCCTCCCATACTTCTCCGTCTTCAGGCCTGCCCGCTTAAAGTACACAAGTACCATGGCTAGGAGGTACTTGTCAGAGAACCTCAGGCCAGTGTCCCCGGAGGAGGAAATTGTGTATGTGGTCGTCCTCTAAAATAGAGAATAATACCTCAGCTAGGATACTTCATATTTACATTTATATTAGGTCAGAATCCACTGTAATGACTTGTGAGAGAGTCTATAGTCTACATCATTACATAAGGAGATGTTCCTCCAAATCTTATTGCCCCCTCAGTGTAGTGAAAACTATACACTTTCCGTACGAGGGACTGAGCAGCCTGCAATATGGCTGCCAGTTTTACATTCCATCTCTTACCACCACATATATATATATATATATATATATATATATATACTTGTATGTATATATTAATACCTATTTACCAAGCTGCTGTATAATGAATAATTATCCCAATCTGAAGTGATGTATATTCTACCAGCACATATGTATCAAACATTATAAGTGTCATTTACTGTATTTCCGTCACAATATGCACACGTGCAATGTATTAGTTTTCTGCAATGTTATAATTCTGTTTCCTTGTACATACAATGGGACATTTGCATTTTATGTCCTTATTTGGTTATTGGCAAAACTCATCATTACAAAATCTTGATTACTATTAATTTCATACCAATCTTTTAATTAATCACAAGTTTTACGCTTTATAAAAAGTGAAAGTAAGGGGACACTGGGTCTTCAGTACATGGGTCACAATTTGATATTTTGCAATGACTACAGAGCCCACAGTAATGCAATGAGCCTTATATACATCTCTTCCACTACTGCTCAGATATGAGTAACGTATAACCTCTCCAACTCAGTACAGACACGGTCATCTATACTACAGTGTTGCGATGGGATGTGTTATGACACACAGCTGAGATTGTGCGTTACCCTATTAATGTAACATGTACACCTCTAATTATCTCATGCTGTAAATCTAATTCCTGTTCAGACTTTTGGGAATAATATAAGGTGCACTCCTAATGCCTGCCTGCACTGAGCGTGTAACACTCTTACTGTACTAGGTCATAACTTTCCCTTACACACAGGTGTAATAGCACAAACACTGGTGCATGACATCAGATACAGCCTCCTCTGTGGCTGCTTTTTGCAGCTTCAGAAATCATCACATAATTTATATTTTACCGTTAGCCTGAAGAGGCTGTCAGCAGGGTAATAACCTCTTGCTTAATAATGTATGTTTCCCATATAACAAATAGGGACCCCATTGCCTAGTGCTGGCGGAACATAAGACCTGGCTCACACATCTGCTCATGGTATTGGAGCAATCATTCTGTTTCCAACTGTTCATCAGTGCTCTATGGAAGAGCTATGGATGAACAGTCAGTAATACTCTTATCACTGCAGGGAAATACAGGTTGCAGCACCATCCAGGGAACAGGCTTATGGGAAAGGACATGAGTCCCTGAGGTGATCATTCCCTGTATACCAGAGGATGTCCACAGATAGACAGCATATTTACAGCTCTCTAGAGCATTATTGGTTACTGGGGTTGGACTGTTGTCCCTATAACTATGATTTAAAGGTAAGAAAGGTTGTGACAATACATGGACATAAGAAACAGTGATTTGAGCAGTATGACTTACTCAGGATGTTGTAAAAAGCTGCCCGCTCTTCCGGCTGCAGAAAGGGAGCCTTCACCTCGCTGGTAATCCGTCCTCTTCTCCATTTGTATTGTGTTGGAGATCCAGATGATGCGCTGGTAGGGGAAAGAGAAATCACAGTTTAGTAGATGCTACAGGATGACATATCGCAATACAGATCTGTTATGTGTTCTTGTTTTCTGCACAATGTGTGATTATTATATCATCTCTATGCAGGAACAGATATCTACCCAACTTTTATATCATCCACCCTAATTTGGTGACAACACACCCATTTATATCCCTACTTTCTGTCATTCTGTCACTACAGGCAGCTGTCAGAGCCCTGCAGAAGGAAGCCCATGCATGTCTCATGTAGAAGGAGATTGTTATCTCCATCACAGGGGGAATTACTGTATTACAGATTGTCACAACTGAGGGCCTGAGCTGACGGGAGGCAGCCTCAGTTGTAGGGGCTGAGATGTACCGGAACCTGGGAGGTTGTATCAGACCCCTGGACATGTAAGTAACATGAATAATAACTGCCCGAAGGCGTGACCACGACAACTTGGATAAAAGTCAATGATGTTTATTATGACAACTCCGCAACACAGCAGCAGTAAAAGAAAACGTAAAAGTCAGCAAAGAATAAATACAGTTCCTGGGTACTACAGGATGGCAAGAGCCACAGGGCACTGGTAGTGTGAGATAGTTCTTATGATCTTCTAGATGGAAAGTCCTTACCAGGCCCGACTGTAGCAATGGAGATAACCCAGGATTGTGCCAGCTGGTGTTCCAGGAAAAGCTGGGTTGCTGAAGATAAAACAGCTGCTGTGGATACTGGCTGGAACCAGACTGTTGTTAGCACGGAGTGGATACTGGCTGGAACCAGTTAAATAATAAATGAACTTGGGAGCGATGAAATATGAACTGAAATGTAGAACTTGAGAGCGGAGAAATAATAATACCGGTGGAGAGTGGTAAAGTGTAGAAAGGACACCGGCCCTTTAAGGGAAGCTGTACTCTGCTGGAAGCTGAGCTGAAAGCAGGTAATGTTGTAGCTGGAAACAGATGAATCCACAATGGATTGGAGAGTCAGGCTACACCGCAGGTGGAATGCTGGTGCGGGTCTCTATGGTGGAAGTCTTGAGACAGGAGCTGGAACCTGGAAGACAATCACAGGAGAGAGACAAACAGGAACTAGGTTTGACAACCAAAGCACTGACGCCTTCCTTGCTCAGGCACAGTGTATTTATACCTGCAGCAAGGAAGGGATTGGCTAGGCAATTATGCAGATTATCAATACTGAGAACAGATTGGTGGAAATGATCAGCTGACAGAATCCAAGATGGCTGCGCCCATGCAGACACTTGGAGGGAAGTTTGGTTTGTAATCCATGTGGTAATGAAAACAGTAATGGCGGCGCCGGCCACCGGAGACAGGAGGCGCCAGGCTGACAGATGCACATCCAACCACGCGGACACAGCGGAGGCCGCGGCTGACGTAATCGCCACTCAGACACTCTGCATGCAGAAGTTCAGGGACGGCGGCGGAGGCCGCGGGAGACGCCATGCCAGGTGTAATATGGCGTTTACTGTGACAGCGTCCCAGAGTGACAGGAGAGGATACAGGAATGTACACATCAGGATAACAGATGGGATCCGGTCCTGGAGCGCTGAGCCAACCTTAGGAGGCATCTGATGGGTAAGAAATGGCGTCCAGATACCCGGATCGTGACAGCACCCCCCCCTTTAGGAGTGGCCCCAGGACACTTCTTTGGCTTTTGAGGAAACTTGGAATGGAATCTCCGGACCAAGGCAGGAGCATGGACATCAGAAGCATTGGTCCATGAACGTTCCTCAGGACCATAACCTTTCCAGTCAATAAGATATTGTAGTTGACCGTAACGGTGACGTGAGTCCAGGATCTTGGCCACTTCATACTCAACGCCTCGTTGAGTTTGGACTTTCGGAGTTGGAGGAAGTGAGGAATGAAACCGATTCAAGATCAGCGGTTTCAACAGGGAAACATGGAATGTCCTGGGTATTTTTAAGAAGGGAGGCAACTGGAGTCTGTAAGCAACAGGATTGATGACTTGTTCAATCTTGAAAGGACCGATATAGCGAGGTGCAAACTTCATACTGGGAACTCTTAACCTCAAATTCTTCGTGGATAACCATACCCGATCACCCACCTTGAGAGCAGGAACTGCTCGACGCTTCTTATCCGCAAACTCCTTGTACCTGAACGATGCCTTGAGCAGAGCTGATCGTACGCTCTTCCAGATATTGGCAAACTGATGCAAGGTGATATCCACTGCGGGGACAGAAGTTGCTGGAAGCGGTTGGAACTCAGGGACTTTAGGGTGGAATCCAAAGTTAGTGAAGAATGGTGTTGAAGCAGATGAAGAATGATACTGGTTGTTATGACAGAACTCGGCCCAGGGAAGTAATTGAACCCAGTCATCTTGAGAGGAGGACACATAGATGCGGAGGAAGGCCTCCAAGTCCTGATTCACCCTCTCGGTTTGACCATTGGTCTGAGGATGGTAAGCCGTGGAAAACTTTAGCTTGACTTGGAGGACTTCACATAAACTTCGCCAGAATTTGGCTGTGAATTGAACTCCTCGATCTGAGATAATTTCTTCAGGAAGACCGTGGAGTCGGAAGATCTCTTGTATGAATACTTGAGCCAACTTGGAAGCTGACGGAAGACCGGTGAGAGGAATGAAGTGTGCCATCTTGGTGAACCGGTCAACTACCACCCAGATGGTATTGAACTTGTTGCACATGGGTAAGTCTGTAATGAAATCCATCGACAAGTGGGTCCATGGTCGACGGGGAACGGATAGTGGAACCAGTTGCCCCGCAGGCGACTGGCGGGATACTTTATGTTGGGCACACTTTGGGCAAGATGCAATAAACTCCAAGACGTCCTTTTTCAGAGTTGGCCACCAATAGGACCTAGAGATAAACTCCAGGGTTTTTTGGATACCTGTATGTCCGGCAAAACGGGAAGCATGGGCCCAATGCATGAGCTTCTTCCTTAGCATCGGCTTCACAAAACTTTTCCCTGATGGGGGCGTAGAGTCCATCCCTACCGTGGAGAATGCCAACGGATTTATAATAGGATGCTTGTCTGAAGACTCTGACTCATTTTCTTGCTCCCATGAGCGGGAAAGGGCATCGGCCTTGCGATTCTGAGAGCCCGGACAGAACTGGAGTTTAAAGTCGAACCTGGAAAAGAAAAGTGCCCATCTGGCCTGACGAGGGTTGAGACATTGTGCGCCCTTCAGGTATAAAAGGTTCTTGTGGTCTGTAAGTATGGTGATTGAATGAGAAGCTCCCTCCAACAGATACCTCCACTCTTCTAGAGCGAGCTTGATGGCTAGCAACTCCTGGTCGCCAATGGCATAGTTGCGCTCAGCTGGGGAGAACTTCCGGGAGAAGAAACTGCAAGGGTGTAAATGGCCATCTTTAGCCCTCTGAGATAACACCGCTCCTACTCCAACGGAGGAGGCATCCACCTCTAAGATGAAAGGAGAGTCGATGTCAGGCTGTTTCAGAACAGGCGCAGAGACTAACCTTTGTTTTAAAAGATGAAATGCTTGCATGGCTTCTTCAGACCACTTGGACGGGTTAGCACCCTTCTTAGTGAAAGCAGTAATAGGCGCCACAATGGTGGAAAAGTCTCGTATAAACTTTCGGTAATAGTTGGCGAACCCTAAGAACCTCTGGACCCCTTTGAGGGTTAAGGGTACCGGCCAATTTTGGATTGCTTGTAGTTTCTCAGGATCCATCTCTAGCCCGGAACCGGACACAATGTACCCTAGAAACGGAATGGACTTGACTTCAAAGACGCATTTTTCTAATTTGCAATAGAGATGATTGACACGGAGACGGGACAGAACCTCTTTAACCCAAAAACGATGTTCCTCTAAATCGTTGGCAAAAATGAGGATATCGTCTAGATAGACCACGACATGACGGTATAGAATGTCTCTGAAGATCTCATTGACAAAATGCTGGAAGACAGCTGGAGCATTGCTCAATCCGAAGGGCATGACGAGGTACTCATAATGTCCGTCACGGGTGTTAAAGGCGGTCTTCCACTCGTCACCCTCACGGATCCGGATGAGATTGTATGCACCTCTCAAGTCCAGCTTTGTAAAGATGGTAGCTCCGCTAACTCTGTCAAAGAGCTCAGTAATCAGGGGTAAAGGATAACGGTTCTTGATGGTAATGTCGTTCAAACCTCTGTAGTCGATGCACGGCCGCAGACCACCATCTTTCTTTTTTACAAAAAAGAAGCCTGCGCCGGCTGGAGAAGAAGAAGGTCGAATGAACCCCTTTGCTAGGTTCTCTTTAATGTATTCCTCCATAGAATGCGTCTCAGGCAGAGACAACGGATAAGTTCGGCCTCGAGGTGGAACCTTCCCTGGAACGAGATCAATCGGGCAGTCCCATTCTCTATGAGGAGGAAGGATATCAGCAGAAGCTTTACTGAACACATCCGTGAAATCTTGATATGGAGGAGGTGGAACATCAGACGACCTGGGGGAGGAAGAACAGACAGGCAATACTTTAAACAAACATGTCTCAGCACAGGAGGAACCCCATGCCAGGATTTGCGTAGTCGTCCAATCAATTGTAGGATTGTGAAGACGGAGCCATGGAAGGCCCAGGACCACAGGATGTGTGGCTCTTGGAATCACTAAAAAAGAAATAAATTCAGAATGAAGAACTCCCACTCTCAGACGAACTGGTAGAGTCCTTAGGGAAATAACTGCATCAAAAATCTTGCTGCCATCCACGGCAGTTAAGGAGATGGACGAAGGAAGTCTCTCGGTGGGTAGGGACCACCGTTTAACATAGGCTTCGGTAATAAAGTTCCCAGCTGCTCCGGAATCAAGGAGGGCAATGACGTTCCGATAACGTTGAGCAATTTGGAGCGACACTGGGAGATTACAATCATGAGGAGATGGAGAGGAGATCATTACTCCTAGCCGGCCCTCTCCTGGGCGAGCTAGGGTTTGGAGTTTTCCCGGACATTCGGGACAGGCATTGATGGTGTGAGACGGAGCTGCACAGTAAAGACAAAGAGACTTGGAGAGACGTCTTCGGCGCTCAGCAGGAGTTAAACGGGAACGGCCAATTTGCATGGGCTCATCTTTAGTTGGTGACAGTTGGCGAGGAGGAGGAGCAGAAGATTTTGGAGCAGATGATCTTCCACGCTCAATTGCTCTCTCTCTGAAACGTAAATCAACTTTCGTGCAGAGTGAGATTAGCTCATCTAACTTAGAAGGTAAGTCTCTGGTAGCTAACTCATCTTTAATACGCTCAGATAAGCCATGCCAGAATGCAGCATACAGGGCCTCGTCGTTCCATGCCAGTTCGGATGCCAGGATCTGGAACTGTATCAGATATTGTCCTACAGTACGTGACCCCTGGCGTAAACGGAGAATCTCGGATGAAGCTGAGGTTACCCGGCCTGGCTCGTCGAAGATGCGCCTGAATGTTGACACGAAGGCAGTGTAGGAAGATAGCAGGGTGTCGGACCTCTCCCATAACGGTGATGCCCAATCAAGGGCTGAGCCACTGAGAAGAGAAATAATGTAGGCAATTTTTGTACGGTCACTGGGAAAATTGCCAGGTTGTAGCTCAAACTGAATCTCACACTGGTTGAGAAATCCCCTGCAGAATCTTGGAGATCCGTCAAATTTTGCTGGCGTTGGAAGATGAAGACGTGGAGCAGAAATGGGTAAGGTGGGTGGGGTTATAGCTGGAGTCACTGTGGTTGACGCACCAGACGCGCCTGATCCACGGAGAGTTGTCTGAATCCCATCCAACCGAGTAGAGAGATCCTGGAGACAGCGGATGATGTGGCCCTGTGCAGCCTCCTGATGTTCTAGTCGGGCTGCCAGTTCTTGCATCGGCCTGGCCGCTTGATCCTGGTCTCCGGCTGGATTCATTAGGTCAGTGCTTACTGTCACAACTGAGGGCCTGAGCTGACGGGAGGCAGCCTCAGTTGTAGGGGCTGAGATGTACCGGAACCTGGGAGGTTGTATCAGACCCCTGGACATGTAAGTAACATGAATAATAACTGCCCGAAGGCGTGACCACGACAACTTGGATAAAAGTCAATGATGTTTATTATGACAACTCCGCAACACAGCAGCAGTAAAAGAAAACGTAAAAGTCAGCAAAGAATAAATACAGTTCCTGGGTACTACAGGATGGCAGGAGCCACAGGGCACTGGTAGTGTGAGATAGTTCTTATGATCTTCTAGATGGAAAGTCCTTACCAGGCCCGACTGTAGCAATGGAGATAACCCAGGATTGTGCCAGCTGGTGTTCCAGGAAAAGCTGGGTTGCTGAAGATAAAACAGCTGCTGTGGATACTGGCTGGAACCAGACTGTTGTTAGCACGGAGTGGATACTGGCTGGAACCAGTTAAATAATAAATGAACTTGGGAGCGATGAAATATGAACTGAAATGTAGAACTTGAGAGCAGAGAAATAATAATACCGGTGGAGAGTGGTAAAGTGTAGAAAGGACACCGGCCCTTTAAGGGAAGCTGTACTCTGCTGGAAGCTGAGCTGAAAGCAGGTAATGTTGTAGCTGGAAACAGATGAATCCACAATGGATTGGAGAGTCAGGCTACACCGCAGGTGGAATGCTGGTGCGGGTCTCTATGGTGGAAGTCTTGAGACAGGAGCTGGAACCTGGAAGACAATCACAGGAGAGAGACAAACAGGAACTAGGTTTGACAACCAAAGCACTGACGCCTTCCTTGCTCAGGCACAGTGTATTTATACCTGCAGCAAGGAAGGGATTGGCTAGGCAATTATGCAGATTATCAATACTGAGAACAGATTGGTGGAAATGATCAGCTGACAGAATCCAAGATGGCTGCGCCCATGCAGACACTTGGAGGGAAGTTTGGTTTGTAATCCATGTGGTAATGAAAACAGTAATGGCGGCGCCGGCCACCGGAGACAGGAGGCGCCAGGCTGACAGATGCACATCCAACCATGCGGACACAGCGGAGGCCGCGGCTGACGTAATCGCCACTCAGACACTCTGCATGCAGAAATTCAGGGACGGCGGCGGAGGCCGCGGGAGACGCCATGCCAGGTGTAATATGGCGTTTACTGTGACAGCGTCCCAGAGTGACAGGAGAGGATACAGGAATGTACACATCAGGATAACAGATGGGATCCGGTCCTGGAGCGCTGAGCCAACCTTAGGAGGCATCTGATGGGTAAGAAATGGCGTCCAGATACCCGGATCGTGACAGCACCCCCCCCTATAGGAGTGGCCCCAGGACACTTCTTTGGCTTTTGAGGAAACTTGGAATGGAATCTCCGGACCAAGGCAGGAGCATGGACATCAGAAGCATTGGTCCATGAACGTTCCTCAGGACCATAACCTTTCCAGTCAATAAGATATTGTAGTTGACCGTAACGGTGACGTGAGTCCAGGATCTTGGCCACTTCATACTCAACGCCTCGTTGAGTTTGGACTTTCGGAGTTGGAGGAAGTGAGGAATGAAACCGATTCAAGATCAGCGGTTTCAACAGGGAAACATGGAATGTCCTGGGTATTTTTAAGAAGGGAGGCAACTGGAGTCTGTAAGCAACAGGATTGATGACTTGTTCAATCTTGAAAGGACCGATATAGCGAGGTGCAAACTTCATACTGGGAACTCTTAACCTCAAATTCTTCGTGGATAACCATACCCGATCACCCACCTTGAGAGCAGGAACTGCTCGACGCTTCTTATCCGCAAACTCCTTGTACCTGAACGATGCCTTGAGCAGAGCTGATCGTACGCTCTTCCAGATATTGGCAAACTGATGCAAGGTGATATCCACTGCGGGGACAGAAGTTGCTGGAAGCGGTTGGAACTCAGGGACTTTAGGGTGGAATCCAAAGTTAGTGAAGAATGGTGTTGAAGCAGATGAAGAATGATACTGGTTGTTATGACAGAACTCGGCCCAGGGAAGTAATTGAACCCAGTCATCTTGAGAGGAGGACACATAGATGCGGAGGAAGGCCTCCAAGTCCAGATTCACCCTCTCGGTTTGACCATTGGTCTGAGGATGGTAAGCCGTGGAAAACTTTAGCTTGACTTGGAGGACTTCACATAAACTTCGCCAGAATTTGGCTGTGAATTGAACTCCTCGATCTGAGATAATTTCTTCAGGAAGACCGTGGAGTCGGAAGATCTCTTGTATGAATACTTGAGCCAACTTGGAAGCTGACGGAAGACCGGTGAGAGGAATGAAGTGTGCCATCTTGGTGAACCGGTCAACTACCACCCAGATGGTATTGAACTTGTTGCACATGGGTAAGTCTGTAATGAAATCCATCGACAAGTGGGTCCATGGTCGACGGGGAACGGATAGTGGAACCAGTTGCCCCGCAGGCGACTGGCGGGATACTTTATGTTGGGCACACTTTGGGCAAGATGCAATAAACTCCAAGACGTCCTTTTTCAGAGTTGGCCACCAATAGGACCTAGAGATAAACTCCAGGGTTTTTTGGATACCTGTATGTCCGGCAAAACGGGAAGCATGGGCCCAATGCATGAGCTTCTTCCTTAGCATCGGCTTCACAAAACTTTTCCCTGATGGGGGCGTAGAGTCCATCCCTACCGTGGAGAATGCCAACGGATTTATAATAGGATGCTTGTCTGAAGACTCTGACTCATTTTCTTGCTCCCATGAGCGGGAAAGGGCATCGGCCTTGCGATTCTGAGAGCCCGGACAGAACTGGAGTTTAAAGTCGAACCTGGAAAAGAAAAGTGCCCATCTGGCCTGACGAGGGTTGAGACATTGTGCGCCCTTCAGGTATAAAAGGTTCTTGTGGTCTGTAAGTATGGTGATTGAATGAGAAGCTCCCTCCAACAGATACCTCCACTCTTCTAGAGCGAGCTTGATGGCTAGCAACTCCTGGTCGCCAATGGCATAGTTGCGCTCAGCTGGGGAGAACTTCCGGGAGAAGAAACTGCAAGGGTGTAAATGGCCATCTTTAGCCCTCTGAGATAACACCGCTCCTACTCCAACGGAGGAGGCATCCACCTCTAAGATGAAAGGAGAGTCGATGTCAGGCTGTTTCAGAACAGGCGCAGAGACTAACCTTTGTTTTAAAAGATGAAATGCTTGCATGGCTTCTTCAGACCACTTGGACGGGTTAGCACCCTTCTTAGTGAAAGCAGTAATAGGCGCCACAATGGTGGAAAAGTCTCGTATAAACTTTCGGTAATAGTTGGCGAACCCTAAGAACCTCTGGACCCCTTTGAGGGTTAAGGGTACCGGCCAATTTTGGATTGCTTGTAGTTTCTCAGGATCCATCTCTAGTCCGGAACCGGACACAATGTACCCTAGAAACGGAATGGACTTGACTTCAAAGACGCATTTTTCTAATTTGCAATAGAGATGATTGACACGGAGACGGGACAGAACCTCTTTAACCCAAAAACGATGTTCCTCTAAATCGTTGGCAAAAATGAGGATATCGTCTAGATAGACCACGACATGACGGTATAGAATGTCTCTGAAGATCTCATTGACAAAATGCTGGAAGACAGCTGGAGCATTGCTCAATCCGAAGGGCATGACGAGGTACTCATAATGTCCGTCACGGGTGTTAAAGGCGGTCTTCCACTCGTCACCCTCACGGATCCGGATGAGATTGTATGCACCTCTCAAGTCCAGCTTTGTAAAGATGGTAGCTCCGCTAACTCTGTCAAAGAGCTCAGTAATCAGGGGTAAAGGATAACGGTTCTTGATGGTAATGTCGTTCAAACCTCTGTAGTCGATGCACGGCCGCAGACCACCATCTTTCTTTTTTACAAAAAAGAAGCCTGCGCCGGCTGGAGAAGAAGAAGGTCGAATGAACCCCTTTGCTAGGTTCTCTTTAATGTATTCCTCCATAGAATGCGTCTCAGGCAGAGACAACGGATAAGTTCGGCCTCGAGGTGGAACCTTCCCTGGAACGAGATCAATCGGGCAGTCCCATTCTCTATGAGGAGGAAGGATATCAGCAGAAGCTTTACTGAACACATCCGTGAAATCTTGATATGGAGGAGGTGGAACATCAGACGACCTGGGGGAGGAAGAACAGACAGGCAATACTTTAAACAAACATGTCTCAGCACAGGAGGAACCCCATGCCAGGATTTGCGTAGTCGTCCAATCAATTGTAGGATTGTGAAGACGGAGCCATGGAAGGCCCAGGACCACAGGATGTGTGGCTCTTGGAATCACTAAAAAAGAAATAAATTCAGAATGAAGAACTCCCACTCTCAGACGAACTGGTAGAGTCCTTAGGGAAATAACTGCATCAAAAATCTTGCTGCCATCCACGGCAGTTAAGGAGATGGACGAAGGAAGTCTCTCGGTGGGTAGGGACCACCGTTTAACATAGGCTTCGGTAATAAAGTTCCCAGCTGCTCCGGAATCAAGGAGGGCAATGACGTTCCGATAACGTTGAGCAATTTGGAGCGACACTGGGAGATTACAATCATGAGGAGATGGAGAGGAGATCATTACTCCTAGCCGGCCCTCTCCTGGGCGAGCTAGGGTTTGGAGTTTTCCCGGACATTCGGGACAGGCATTGATGGTGTGAGACGGAGCTGCACAGTAAAGACAAAGAGACTTGGAGAGACGTCTTCGGCGCTCAGCAGGAGTTAAACGGGAACGGCCAATTTGCATGGGCTCATCTTTAGTTGGTGACAGTTGGCGAGGAGGAGGAGCAGAAGATTTTGGAGCAGATGATCTTCCACGCTCAATTGCTCTCTCTCTGAAACGTAAATCAACTTTCGTGCAGAGTGAGATTAGCTCATCTAACTTAGAAGGTAAGTCTCTGGTAGCTAACTCATCTTTAATACGCTCAGATAAGCCATGCCAGAATGCAGCATACAGGGCCTCGTCGTTCCATGCCAGTTCGGATGCCAGGATCTGGAACTGTATCAGATATTGTCCTACAGTACGTGACCCCTGGCGTAAACGGAGAATCTCGGATGAAGCTGAGGTTACCCGGCCTGGCTCGTCGAAGATGCGCCTGAATGTTGACACGAAGGCAGTGTAGGAAGATAGCAGGGTGTCGGACCTCTCCCATAACGGTGATGCCCAATCAAGGGCTGAGCCACTGAGAAGAGAAATAATGTAGGCAATTTTTGTACGGTCACTGGGAAAATTGCCAGGTTGTAGCTCAAACTGAATCTCACACTGGTTGAGAAATCCCCTGCAGAATCTTGGAGATCCGTCAAATTTTGCTGGCGTTGGAAGATGAAGACGTGGAGCAGAAATGGGTAAGGTGGGTGGGGTTATAGCTGGAGTCACTGTGGTTGACGCACCAGACGCGCCTGATCCACGGAGAGTTGTCTGAATCCCATCCAACCGAGTAGAGAGATCCTGGAGACAGCGGATGATGTGGCCCTGTGCAGCCTCCTGATGTTCTAGTCGGGCTGCCAGTTCTTGCATCGGCCTGGCCGCTTGATCCTGGTCTCCGGCTGGATTCATTAGGTCAGTGCTTACTGTCACAACTGAGGGCCTGAGCTGACGGGAGGCAGCCTCAGTTGTAGGGGCTGAGATGTACCGGAACCTGGGAGGTTGTATCAGACCCCTGGACATGTAAGTAACATGAATAATAACTGCCCGAAGGCGTGACCACGACAACTTGGATAAAAGTCAATGATGTTTATTATGACAACTCCGCAACACAGCAGCAGTAAAAGAAAACGTAAAAGTCAGCAAAGAATAAATACAGTTCCTGGGTACTACAGGATGGCAGGAGCCACAGGGCACTGGTAGTGTGAGATAGTTCTTATGATCTTCTAGATGGAAAGTCCTTACCAGGCCCGACTGTAGCAATGGAGATAACCCAGGATTGTGCCAGCTGGTGTTCCAGGAAAAGCTGGGTTGCTGAAGATAAAACAGCTGCTGTGGATACTGGCTGGAACCAGACTGTTGTTAGCACGGAGTGGATACTGGCTGGAACCAGTTAAATAATAAATGAACTTGGGAGCGATGAAATATGAACTGAAATGTAGAACTTGAGAGCGGAGAAATAATAATACCGGTGGAGAGTGGTAAAGTGTAGAAAGGACACCGGCCCTTTAAGGGAAGCTGTACTCTGCTGGAAGCTGAGCTGAAAGCAGGTAATGTTGTAGCTGGAAACAGATGAATCCACAATGGATTGGAGAGTCAGGCTACACCGCAGGTGGAATGCTGGTGCGGGTCTCTATGGTGGAAGTCTTGAGACAGGAGCTGGAACCTGGAAGACAATCACAGGAGAGAGACAAACAGGAACTAGGTTTGACAACCAAAGCACTGACGCCTTCCTTGCTCAGGCACAGTGTATTTATACCTGCAGCAAGGAAGGGATTGGCTAGGCAATTATGCAGATTATCAATACTGAGAACAGATTGGTGGAAATGATCAGCTGACAGAATCCAAGATGGCTGCGCCCATGCAGACACTTGGAGGGAAGTTTGGTTTGTAATCCATGTGGTAATGAAAACAGTAATGGCGGCGCCGGCCACCGGAGACAGGAGGCGCCAGGCTGACAGATGCACATCCAACCACGCGGACACAGCGGAGGCCGCGGCTGACGTAATCGCCACTCAGACACTCTGCATGCAGAAGTTCAGGGACGGCGGCGGAGGCCGCGGGAGACGCCATGCCAGGTGTAATATGGCGTTTACTGTGACAGCGTCCCAGAGTGACAGGAGAGGATACAGGAATGTACACATCAGGATAACAGATGGGATCCGGTCCTGGAGCGCTGAGCCAACCTTAGGAGGCATCTGATGGGTAAGAAATGGCGTCCAGATACCCGGATCGTGACAGCACCCCCCCCTTTAGGAGTGGCCCCAGGACACTTCTTTGGCTTTTGAGGAAACTTGGAATGGAATCTCCGGACCAAGGCAGGAGCATGGACATCAGAAGCATTGGTCCATGAACGTTCCTCAGGACCATAACCTTTCCAGTCAATAAGATATTGTAGTTGACCGTAACGGTGACGTGAGTCCAGGATCTTGGCCACTTCATACTCAACGCCTCGTTGAGTTTGGACTTTCGGAGTTGGAGGAAGTGAGGAATGAAACCGATTCAAGATCAGCGGTTTCAACAGGGAAACATGGAATGTCCTGGGTATTTTTAAGAAGGGAGGCAACTGGAGTCTGTAAGCAACAGGATTGATGACTTGTTCAATCTTGAAAGGACCGATATAGCGAGGTGCAAACTTCATACTGGGAACTCTTAACCTCAAATTCTTCGTGGATAACCATACCCGATCACCCACCTTGAGAGCAGGAACTGCTCGACGCTTCTTATCCGCAAACTCCTTGTACCTGAACGATGCCTTGAGCAGAGCTGATCGTACGCTCTTCCAGATATTGGCAAACTGATGCAAGGTGATATCCACTGCGGGGACAGAAGTTGCTGGAAGCGGTTGGAACTCAGGGACTTTAGGGTGGAATCCAAAGTTAGTGAAGAATGGTGTTGAAGCAGATGAAGAATGATACTGGTTGTTATGACAGAACTCGGCCCAGGGAAGTAATTGAACCCAGTCATCTTGAGAGGAGGACACATAGATGCGGAGGAAGGCCTCCAAGTCCTGATTCACCCTCTCGGTTTGACCATTGGTCTGAGGATGGTAAGCCGTGGAAAACTTTAGCTTGACTTGGAGGACTTCACATAAACTTCGCCAGAATTTGGCTGTGAATTGAACTCCTCGATCTGAGATAATTTCTTCAGGAAGACCGTGGAGTCGGAAGATCTCTTGTATGAATACTTGAGCCAACTTGGAAGCTGACGGAAGACCGGTGAGAGGAATGAAGTGTGCCATCTTGGTGAACCGGTCAACTACCACCCAGATGGTATTGAACTTGTTGCACATGGGTAAGTCTGTAATGAAATCCATCGACAAGTGGGTCCATGGTCGACGGGGAACGGATAGTGGAACCAGTTGCCCCGCAGGCGACTGGCGGGATACTTTATGTTGGGCACACTTTGGGCAAGATGCAATAAACTCCAAGACGTCCTTTTTCAGAGTTGGCCACCAATAGGACCTAGAGATAAACTCCAGGGTTTTTTGGATACCTGTATGTCCGGCAAAACGGGAAGCATGGGCCCAATGCATGAGCTTCTTCCTTAGCATCGGCTTCACAAAACTTTTCCCTGATGGGGGCGTAGAGTCCATCCCTACCGTGGAGAATGCCAACGGATTTATAATAGGATGCTTGTCTGAAGACTCTGACTCATTTTCTTGCTCCCATGAGCGGGAAAGGGCATCGGCCTTGCGATTCTGAGAGCCCGGACAGAACTGGAGTTTAAAGTCGAACCTGGAAAAGAAAAGTGCCCATCTGGCCTGACGAGGGTTGAGACATTGTGCGCCCTTCAGGTATAAAAGGTTCTTGTGGTCTGTAAGTATGGTGATTGAATGAGAAGCTCCCTCCAACAGATACCTCCACTCTTCTAGAGCGAGCTTGATGGCTAGCAACTCCTGGTCGCCAATGGCATAGTTGCGCTCAGCTGGGGAGAACTTCCGGGAGAAGAAACTGCAAGGGTGTAAATGGCCATCTTTAGCCCTCTGAGATAACACCGCTCCTACTCCAACGGAGGAGGCATCCACCTCTAAGATGAAAGGAGAGTCGATGTCAGGCTGTTTCAGAACAGGCGCAGAGACTAACCTTTGTTTTAAAAGATGAAATGCTTGCATGGCTTCTTCAGACCACTTGGACGGGTTAGCACCCTTCTTAGTGAAAGCAGTAATAGGCGCCACAATGGTGGAAAAGTCTCGTATAAACTTTCGGTAATAGTTGGCGAACCCTAAGAACCTCTGGACCCCTTTGAGGGTTAAGGGTACCGGCCAATTTTGGATTGCTTGTAGTTTCTCAGGATCCATCTCTAGTCCGGAACCGGACACAATGTACCCTAGAAACGGAATGGACTTGACTTCAAAGACGCATTTTTCTAATTTGCAATAGAGATGATTGACACGGAGACGGGACAGAACCTCTTTAACCCAAAAACGATGTTCCTCTAAATCGTTGGCAAAAATGAGGATATCGTCTAGATAGACCACGACATGACGGTATAGAATGTCTCTGAAGATCTCATTGACAAAATGCTGGAAGACAGCTGGAGCATTGCTCAATCCGAAGGGCATGACGAGGTACTCATAATGTCCGTCACGGGTGTTAAAGGCGGTCTTCCACTCGTCACCCTCACGGATCCGGATGAGATTGTATGCACCTCTCAAGTCCAGCTTTGTAAAGATGGTAGCTCCGCTAACTCTGTCAAAGAGCTCAGTAATCAGGGGTAAAGGATAACGGTTCTTGATGGTAATGTCGTTCAAACCTCTGTAGTCGATGCACGGCCGCAGACCACCATCTTTCTTTTTTACAAAAAAGAAGCCTGCGCCGGCTGGAGAAGAAGAAGGTCGAATGAACCCCTTTGCTAGGTTCTCTTTAATGTATTCCTCCATAGAATGCGTCTCAGGCAGAGACAACGGATAAGTTCGGCCTCGAGGTGGAACCTTCCCTGGAACGAGATCAATCGGGCAGTCCCATTCTCTATGAGGAGGAAGGATATCAGCAGAAGCTTTACTGAACACATCCGTGAAATCTTGATATGGAGGAGGTGGAACATCAGACGACCTGGGGGAGGAAGAACAGACAGGCAATACTTTAAACAAACATGTCTCAGCACAGGAGGAACCCCATGCCAGGATTTGCGTAGTCGTCCAATCAATTGTAGAATTGTGAAGACGGAGCCATGGAAGGCCCAGGACCACAGGATGTGTGGCTCTTGGAATCACTAAAAAAGAAATAAATTCAGAATGAAGAACTCCCACTCTCAGACGAACTGGTAGAGTCCTTAGGGAAATAACTGCATCAAAAATCTTGCTGCCATCCACGGCAGTTAAGGAGATGGACGAAGGAAGTCTCTCGGTGGGTAGGGACCACCGTTTAACATAGGCTTCGGTAATAAAGTTCCCAGCTGCTCCGGAATCAAGGAGGGCAATGACGTTCCGATAACGTTGAGCAATTTGGAGCGACACTGGGAGATTACAATCATGAGGAGATGGAGAGGAGATCATTACTCCTAGCCGGCCCTCTCCTGGGCGAGCTAGGGTTTGGAGTTTTCCCGGACATTCGGGACAGGCATTGATGGTGTGAGACGGAGCTGCACAGTAAAGACAAAGAGACTTGGAGAGACGTCTTCGGCGCTCAGCAGGAGTTAAACGGGAACGGCCAATTTGCATGGGCTCATCTTTAGTTGGTGACAGTTGGCGAGGAGGAGGAGCAGAAGATTTTGGAGCAGATGATCTTCCACGCTCAATTGCTCTCTCTCTGAAACGTAAATCAACTTTCGTGCAGAGTGAGATTAGCTCATCTAACTTAGAAGGTAAGTCTCTGGTAGCTAACTCATCTTTAATACGCTCAGATAAGCCATGCCAGAATGCAGCATACAGGGCCTCGTCGTTCCATGCCAGTTCGGATGCCAGGATCTGGAACTGTATCAGATATTGTCCTACAGTACGTGACCCCTGGCGTAAACGGAGAATCTCGGATGAAGCTGAGGTTACCCGGCCTGGCTCGTCGAAGATGCGCCTGAATGTTGACACGAAGGCAGTGTAGGAAGATAGCAGGGTGTCGGACCTCTCCCATAACGGTGATGCCCAATCAAGGGCTGAGCCACTGAGAAGAGAAATAATGTAGGCAATTTTTGTACGGTCACTGGGAAAATTGCCAGGTTGTAGCTCAAACTGAATCTCACACTGGTTGAGAAATCCCCTGCAGAATCTTGGAGATCCGTCAAATTTTGCTGGCGTTGGAAGATGAAGACGTGGAGCAGAAATGGGTAAGGTGGGTGGGGTTATAGCTGGAGTCACTGTGGTTGACGCACCAGACGCGCCTGATCCACGGAGAGTTGTCTGAATCCCATCCAACCGAGTAGAGAGATCCTGGAGACAGCGGATGATGTGGCCCTGTGCAGCCTCCTGATGTTCTAGTCGGGCTGCCAGTTCTTGCATCGGCCTGGCCGCTTGATCCTGGTCTCCGGCTGGATTCATTAGGTCAGTGCTTACTGTCACAACTGAGGGCCTGAGCTGACGGGAGGCAGCCTCAGTTGTAGGGGCTGAGATGTACCGGAACCTGGGAGGTTGTATCAGACCCCTGGACATGTAAGTAACATGAATAATAACTGCCCGAAGGCGTGACCACGACAACTTGGATAAAAGTCAATGATGTTTATTATGACAACTCCGCAACACAGCAGCAGTAAAAGAAAACGTAAAAGTCAGCAAAGAATAAATACAGTTCCTGGGTACTACAGGATGGCAGGAGCCACAGGGCACTGGTAGTGTGAGATAGTTCTTATGATCTTCTAGATGGAAAGTCCTTACCAGGCCCGACTGTAGCAATGGAGATAACCCAGGATTGTGCCAGCTGGTGTTCCAGGAAAAGCTGGGTTGCTGAAGATAAAACAGCTGCTGTGGATACTGGCTGGAACCAGACTGTTGTTAGCACGGAGTGGATACTGGCTGGAACCAGTTAAATAATAAATGAACTTGGGAGCGATGAAATATGAACTGAAATGTAGAACTTGAGAGCAGAGAAATAATAATACCGGTGGAGAGTGGTAAAGTGTAGAAAGGACACCGGCCCTTTAAGGGAAGCTGTACTCTGCTGGAAGCTGAGCTGAAAGCAGGTAATGTTGTAGCTGGAAACAGATGAATCCACAATGGATTGGAGAGTCAGGCTACACCGCAGGTGGAATGCTGGTGCGGGTCTCTATGGTGGAAGTCTTGAGACAGGAGCTGGAACCTGGAAGACAATCACAGGAGAGAGACAAACAGGAACTAGGTTTGACAACCAAAGCACTGACGCCTTCCTTGCTCAGGCACAGTGTATTTATACCTGCAGCAAGGAAGGGATTGGCTAGGCAATTATGCAGATTATCAATACTGAGAACAGATTGGTGGAAATGATCAGCTGACAGAATCCAAGATGGCTGCGCCCATGCAGACACTTGGAGGGAAGTTTGGTTTGTAATCCATGTGGTAATGAAAACAGTAATGGCGGCGCCGGCCACCGGAGACAGGAGGCGCCAGGCTGACAGATGCACATCCAACCACGCGGACACAGCGGAGGCCGCGGCTGACGTAATCGCCACTCAGACACTCTGCATGCAGAAATTCAGGGACGGCGGCGGAGGCCGCGGGAGACGCCATGCCAGGTGTAATATGGCGTTTACTGTGACAGCGTCCCAGAGTGACAGGAGAGGATACAGGAATGTACACATCAGGATAACAGATGGGATCCGGTCCTGGAGCGCTGAGCCAACCTTAGGAGGCATCTGATGGGTAAGAAATGGCGTCCAGATACCCGGATCGTGACAGCACCCCCCCCTATAGGAGTGGCCCCAGGACACTTCTTTGGCTTTTGAGGAAACTTGGAATGGAATCTCCGGACCAAGGCAGGAGCATGGACATCAGAAGCATTGGTCCATGAACGTTCCTCAGGACCATAACCTTTCCAGTCAATAAGATATTGTAGTTGACCGTAACGGTGACGTGAGTCCAGGATCTTGGCCACTTCATACTCAACGCCTCGTTGAGTTTGGACTTTCGGAGTTGGAGGAAGTGAGGAATGAAACCGATTCAAGATCAGCGGTTTCAACAGGGAAACATGGAATGTCCTGGGTATTTTTAAGAAGGGAGGCAACTGGAGTCTGTAAGCAACAGGATTGATGACTTGTTCAATCTTGAAAGGACCGATATAGCAAGGTGCAAACTTCATACTGGGAACTCTTAACCTCAAATTCTTCGTGGATAACCATACCCGATCACCCACCTTGAGAGCAGGAACTGCTCGACGCTTCTTATCCGCAAACTCCTTGTACCTGAACGATGCCTTGAGCAGAGCTGATCGTACGCTCTTCCAGATATTGGCAAACTGATGCAAGGTGATATCCACTGCGGGGACAGAAGTTGCTGGAAGCGGTTGGAACTCAGGGACTTTAGGGTGGAATCCAAAGTTAGTGAAGAATGGTGTTGAAGCAGATGAAGAATGATACTGGTTGTTATGACAGAACTCGGCCCAGGGAAGTAATTGAACCCAGTCATCTTGAGAGGAGGACACATAGATGCGGAGGAAGGCCTCCAAGTCCAGATTCACCCTCTCGGTTTGACCATTGGTCTGAGGATGGTAAGCCGTGGAAAACTTTAGCTTGACTTGGAGGACTTCACATAAACTTCGCCAGAATTTGGCTGTGAATTGAACTCCTCGATCTGAGATAATTTCTTCAGGAAGACCGTGGAGTCGGAAGATCTCTTGTATGAATACTTGAGCCAACTTGGAAGCTGACGGAAGACCGGTGAGAGGAATGAAGTGTGCCATCTTGGTGAACCGGTCAACTACCACCCAGATGGTATTGAACTTGTTGCACATGGGTAAGTCTGTAATGAAATCCATCGACAAGTGGGTCCATGGTCGACGGGGAACGGATAGTGGAACCAGTTGCCCCGCAGGCGACTGGCGGGATACTTTATGTTGGGCACACTTTGGGCAAGATGCAATAAACTCCAAGACGTCCTTTTTCAGAGTTGGCCACCAATAGGACCTAGAGATAAACTCCAGGGTTTTTTGGATACCTGTATGTCCGGCAAAACGGGAAGCATGGGCCCAATGCATGAGCTTCTTCCTTAGCATCGGCTTCACAAAACTTTTCCCTGATGGGGGCGTAGAGTCCATCCCTACCGTGGAGAATGCCAACGGATTTATAATAGGATGCTTGTCTGAAGACTCTGACTCATTTTCTTGCTCCCATGAGCGGGAAAGGGCATCGGCCTTGCGATTCTGAGAGCCCGGACAGAACTGGAGTTTAAAGTCGAACCTGGAAAAGAAAAGTGCCCATCTGGCCTGACGAGGGTTGAGACATTGTGCGCCCTTCAGGTATAAAAGGTTCTTGTGGTCTGTAAGTATGGTGATTGAATGAGAAGCTCCCTCCAACAGATACCTCCACTCTTCTAGAGCGAGCTTGATGGCTAGCAACTCCTGGTCGCCAATGGCATAGTTGCGCTCAGCTGGGGAGAACTTCCGGGAGAAGAAACTGCAAGGGTGTAAATGGCCATCTTTAGCCCTCTGAGATAACACCGCTCCTACTCCAACGGAGGAGGCATCCACCTCTAAGATGAAAGGAGAGTCGATGTCAGGCTGTTTCAGAACAGGCGCAGAGACTAACCTTTGTTTTAAAAGATGAAATGCTTGCATGGCTTCTTCAGACCACTTGGACGGGTTAGCACCCTTCTTAGTGAAAGCAGTAATAGGCGCCACAATGGTGGAAAAGTCTCGTATAAACTTTCGGTAATAGTTGGCGAACCCTAAGAACCTCTGGACCCCTTTGAGGGTTAAGGGTACCGGCCAATTTTGGATTGCTTGTAGTTTCTCAGGATCCATCTCTAGTCCGGAACCGGACACAATGTACCCTAGAAACGGAATGGACTTGACTTCAAAGACGCATTTTTCTAATTTGCAATAGAGATGATTGACACGGAGACGGGACAGAACCTCTTTAACCCAAAAACGATGTTCCTCTAAATCGTTGGCAAAAATGAGGATATCGTCTAGATAGACCACGACATGACGGTATAGAATGTCTCTGAAGATCTCATTGACAAAATGCTGGAAGACAGCTGGAGCATTGCTCAATCCGAAGGGCATGACGAGGTACTCATAATGTCCGTCACGGGTGTTAAAGGCGGTCTTCCACTCGTCACCCTCACGGATCCGGATGAGATTGTATGCACCTCTCAAGTCCAGCTTTGTAAAGATGGTAGCTCCGCTAACTCTGTCAAAGAGCTCAGTAATCAGGGGTAAAGGATAACGGTTCTTGATGGTAATGTCGTTCAAACCTCTGTAGTCGATGCACGGCCGCAGACCACCATCTTTCTTTTTTACAAAAAAGAAGCCTGCGCCGGCTGGAGAAGAAGAAGGTCGAATGAACCCCTTTGCTAGGTTCTCTTTAATGTATTCCTCCATAGAATGCGTCTCAGGCAGAGACAACGGATAAGTTCGGCCTCGAGGTGGAACCTTCCCTGGAACGAGATCAATCGGGCAGTCCCATTCTCTATGAGGAGGAAGGATATCAGCAGAAGCTTTACTGAACACATCCGTGAAATCTTGATATGGAGGAGGTGGAACATCAGACGACCTGGGGGAGGAAGAACAGACAGGCAATACTTTAAACAAACATGTCTCAGCACAGGAGGAACCCCATGCCAGGATTTGCGTAGTCGTCCAATCAATTGTAGGATTGTGAAGACGGAGCCATGGAAGGCCCAGGACCACAGGATGTGTGGCTCTTGGAATCACTAAAAAAGAAATAAATTCAGAATGAAGAACTCCCACTCTCAGACGAACTGGTAGAGTCCTTAGGGAAATAACTGCATCAAAAATCTTGCTGCCATCCACGGCAGTTAAGGAGATGGACGAAGGAAGTCTCTCGGTGGGTAGGGACCACCGTTTAACATAGGCTTCGGTAATAAAGTTCCCAGCTGCTCCGGAATCAAGGAGGGCAATGACGTTCCGATAACGTTGAGCAATTTGGAGCGACACTGGGAGATTACAATCATGAGGAGATGGAGAGGAGATCATTACTCCTAGCCGGCCCTCTCCTGGGCGAGCTAGGGTTTGGAGTTTTCCCGGACATTCGGGACAGGCATTGATGGTGTGAGACGGAGCTGCACAGTAAAGACAAAGAGACTTGGAGAGACGTCTTCGGCGCTCAGCAGGAGTTAAACGGGAACGGCCAATTTGCATGGGCTCATCTTTAGTTGGTGACAGTTGGCGAGGAGGAGGAGCAGAAGATTTTGGAGCAGATGATCTTCCACGCTCAATTGCTCTCTCTCTGAAACGTAAATCAACTTTCGTGCAGAGTGAGATTAGCTCATCTAACTTAGAAGGTAAGTCTCTGGTAGCTAACTCATCTTTAATACGCTCAGATAAGCCATGCCAGAATGCAGCATACAGGGCCTCGTCGTTCCATGCCAGTTCGGATGCCAGGATCTGGAACTGTATCAGATATTGTCCTACAGTACGTGACCCCTGGCGTAAACGGAGAATCTCGGATGAAGCTGAGGTTACCCGGCCTGGCTCGTCGAAGATGCGCCTGAATGTTGACACGAAGGCAGTGTAGGAAGATAGCAGGGTGTCGGACCTCTCCCATAACGGTGATGCCCAATCAAGGGCTGAGCCACTGAGAAGAGAAATAATGTAGGCAATTTTTGTACGGTCACTGGGAAAATTGCCAGGTTGTAGCTCAAACTGAATCTCACACTGGTTGAGAAATCCCCTGCAGAATCTTGGAGATCCGTCAAATTTTGCTGGCGTTGGAAGATGAAGACGTGGAGCAGAAATGGGTAAGGTGGGTGGGGTTATAGCTGGAGTCACTGTGGTTGACGCACCAGACGCGCCTGATCCACGGAGAGTTGTCTGAATCCCATCCAACCGAGTAGAGAGATCCTGGAGACAGCGGATGATGTGGCCCTGTGCAGCCTCCTGATGTTCTAGTCGGGCTGCCAGTTCTTGCATCGGCCTGGCCGCTTGATCCTGGTCTCCGGCTGGATTCATTAGGTCAGTGCTTACTGTCACAACTGAGGGCCTGAGCTGACGGGAGGCAGCCTCAGTTGTAGGGGCTGAGATGTACCGGAACCTGGGAGGTTGTATCAGACCCCTGGACATGTAAGTAACATGAATAATAACTGCCCGAAGGCGTGACCACGACAACTTGGATAAAAGTCAATGATGTTTATTATGACAACTCCGCAACACAGCAGCAGTAAAAGAAAACGTAAAAGTCAGCAAAGAATAAATACAGTTCCTGGGTACTACAGGATGGCAGGAGCCACAGGGCACTGGTAGTGTGAGATAGTTCTTATGATCTTCTAGATGGAAAGTCCTTACCAGGCCCGACTGTAGCAATGGAGATAACCCAGGATTGTGCCAGCTGGTGTTCCAGGAAAAGCTGGGTTGCTGAAGATAAAACAGCTGCTGTGGATACTGGCTGGAACCAGACTGTTGTTAGCACGGAGTGGATACTGGCTGGAACCAGTTAAATAATAAATGAACTTGGGAGCGATGAAATATGAACTGAAATGTAGAACTTGAGAGCGGAGAAATAATAATACCGGTGGAGAGTGGTAAAGTGTAGAAAGGACACCGGCCCTTTAAGGGAAGCTGTACTCTGCTGGAAGCTGAGCTGAAAGCAGGTAATGTTGTAGCTGGAAACAGATGAATCCACAATGGATTGGAGAGTCAGGCTACACCGCAGGTGGAATGCTGGTGCGGGTCTCTATGGTGGAAGTCTTGAGACAGGAGCTGGAACCTGGAAGACAATCACAGGAGAGAGACAAACAGGAACTAGGTTTGACAACCAAAGCACTGACGCCTTCCTTGCTCAGGCACAGTGTATTTATACCTGCAGCAAGGAAGGGATTGGCTAGGCAATTATGCAGATTATCAATACTGAGAACAGATTGGTGGAAATGATCAGCTGACAGAATCCAAGATGGCTGCGCCCATGCAGACACTTGGAGGGAAGTTTGGTTTGTAATCCATGTGGTAATGAAAACAGTAATGGCGGCGCCGGCCACCGGAGACAGGAGGCGCCAGGCTGACAGATGCACATCCAACCACGCGGACACAGCGGAGGCCGCGGCTGACGTAATCGCCACTCAGACACTCTGCATGCAGAAGTTCAGGGACGGCGGCGGAGGCCGCGGGAGACGCCATGCCAGGTGTAATATGGCGTTTACTGTGACAGCGTCCCAGAGTGACAGGAGAGGATACAGGAATGTACACATCAGGATAACAGATGGGATCCGGTCCTGGAGCGCTGAGCCAACCTTAGGAGGCATCTGATGGGTAAGAAATGGCGTCCAGATACCCGGATCGTGACACAGATGTTATTACTGTGTTACAGATGTTATTAGCATTATATGTAATATTACCCTGTAAGACTATCTATATAGTGTATATGTACTTTTACTTTGTATCTGTAATAAGATAAAATTATCCACTTACTGCTCTTCTCCATTCTGTCCACCTGCCTCTCTCTTCCTCTTCCGTCGTTGGTCCTGGGAAGAGGTGGAAGGACCTGGAGATGACCTTGATGAAGAGAGATTTATGTAACAGAATTATACCTCCATTTCTGTACATTGTATCTCAGTTATTACCCTGTAGCTGTCTTACTGCATCTCAGCTATAGTCACTTCTGTACCCGGTCTAGGCTAATCTTTATTACTGTCACCTAACACTGTCAAACATTGCTATAAAGTTGTGATACACTGATTGACATTATATTCATTGTATCTATACTTTACATATTCTAATAGTCATATCATATTTTATTGATGTTAGTTAGTACAATTGACCCATTGGCAGTAAAATTAAATACTGTATAATAAACTCAGAGGCTAAGGCCGGGGTCATCAGGGTGTTTTATCTGTAAACTTATCCCCACTTTAATAATTAAAACTACCTGTCAGTACTTTATTTTTAGAGAAATAACATAACCTGTTAAAAGACATTTTGCATCTGTTCCCCTATCATATACTGTCTCCTTATATAGTATATACTGGGTCTCTCTACAACATTCCCTGCTTACCTGCTGGCCATGGGTCCTGCTCACGTCCTACTAAAATAAATAAGAAATAGGTAAAAAAGCACTAAACTTAAAACCAATTACTATAAATATATATATAAAAGTCAAATATAGTTAAAATGAAATCTATTATAAAGTATAAATGATATATATGCTACACTTCTGCACTACTAAAGAACATAATAATGATAATATAAATAATTAAAGCTGATCTAATTCTTAAATGTTAAAAGCTAAAAAGGATATTAATATTATATAAATTAGATAAGTTTTATAAATTACTTAAAACTATGTTTTAAACTATTTTATATATGTTAAGTCTAGGTAATTAAAAAAATTAAAGCTGATTTAAGTCGTAAATCTCAAAAGCTAAATATATGTGATTATAAATATTATATAAATTAGATATGTTTTATAAATTATTTAAAACTATGGTTTACGCTATTCTATATATGCAGATATCTAGGAATAATAAAGAAAGAAATAATTGAATATAATAGCTAAATAATAAATAAAGAATATAATAGCTATTTTCTAAATAATATGTAGAAATTTCTCATAAAACGCAAAGGATATCAGATGGCAAATCCACTGGAGACGTCTCTGCTGCTGCGTCCTCTCCAATCGTCACATCCAGTTTGAAAAATAACTGCCATCTTGGCACATGCCATGTCCTACAGTGATGATGTCACCGCTTCCAGGTCACATGCACACAGCTTCCACCTGTATCACAGCATCCTCTCTGTACAAATAGGGGCTCATTCATCCTGGATGTGGGCTGAGTGTGATCTTAGATGAGAACTTTATAGGGATTATTCTCTAAATATAACAGAAGTCAGGGTTAGCAGCAGAGTAACCTGTTCAGATTTAGGCATCAGCTGCTCACACACTGCTCTATGTAATGTGATAAAGAGACACTAGGGGGAATATTTACTAAGCGGCGGCTTTTCAAAGCTTCTGTTTGTCAGCTGTTCTGACCATGGGATTTGAAAGACAATAATATTACACCAGGATTGCTTTCCCAGAATGAGAACTGAACACAAGAAAAGCCACTTAGTATATATACGCCTAGCGGTGATTACAATACATATTATTAGACATATCACCAATACTATCAGTTTTGTGTTCCTGGCTTTTATTAGGTCAGGGAGACAGAGAAAAGTTATGCATGAAAAAAAGTATAATAAAAATATTAAATACAAAACATAAATCCAGGTATACAGTATCACACTGTGACTTTCCTTATCTATGTTACAGCATAGTAATATTACATATGTAATTGCTGAAGGTACAGTTAGTGTGCCACCACGTTTTTGTTCATAATTATACCCCCAGGTATTGAAGACAATCATTACCTTCTCCCATTAGGGTCAATAATATTTCAATTAAGGCATTTTTAAGGTTTTAAAATTTTCAGGAGGTATGGCCTGTGCTGTGTGGGTGTGGCCAGTGCCATGTGGGCGTTTCCACCCCTACACTATCAGCTCCAACATGTCACTCAATATGCAAAAGTAAAATAATAGCATTATTTTATGAGGGTAATAGACATTTTATACTTCATATGATTTATGGGTGATGGTGGCTAGACATCATCATGCTGTTATGAAGATGGGCCTATTATTATGTGGAGGCCTGGGTCTGTAGTCCCACCCCCGCATTGTTAATCAGACTCTGCACACTCTGACTGCAGTCAGCAGGTTATAAATAATTTGGGTTGCACAAGTGATTATCACTCTGCAGTTGATTGAATCATACACACAAAAATATCTAGAAAAGGGCGCTGTGTGTAATAATCAAATACTGACTCTCTCAGTCCCGGAAATCATCACTGTTGGTTTTTAGTACAATGTGTCTTTTTGTTTTGTTTTTACAGGATTGACTAATTCATTGTTACCTTTACAGTATATAGCTAAATACAGAACTGTGAGTACAAGGCTACACTGCTTGTAAAACATAGTTATAGGGAAGTTGGAGTAATGAATTGTGTTGTATATTGAATTAATTGAAGCCTTTCTTTCACAGCAGCAAATTTCTATGCAGCTAAGGAGTATGTTTATCTGACTTAAAAGCATATCTTTATATATAGGAGAATTACAGTATATTCTGAGGACCAGTCACCGTAAATCTTAACATAGCTAAAAATATTGTTTAAATGAATTTATTCTACCTTCCAGTACAGATGGTTGTGTCCAGTAGTATTAACAGTGTACAACAGAAAGAACACAAGGGGTGCTGATTGTGAGCCATACAGTGTGCCCTATCTGTTCTTGTACTTACACCCCCTCCCCATGTTTTATACAAATGTCCAATGGCTGGTACTATGCAGTGTTTGACTGACGATTTCATGTGTCTTAGATCCTGTCTTATATTAACAAGAATCAGTTACCGGACCCGTTTAATGACATCTCAGTGGGATGATGGGAAATCACAGATGAACCCATAGGGCGCCTGTCAGTCTGGATGGTTTCTTTGCAAGGGAAGGTAGGAGCTACTGTAAAATCACACATTACACATTTTTTTATGGATGGTGAACTAAGCCAGGAAGCTGACCCTGCTGCATCCACGTTACTGACTGACACATTCTGGTATATAAACAACATATACCCAGTAACTCTGTTGTTTAGTGAATCGGTTCCTGAATATTGTGTAAAACAATAACCGTTAATGCTGGAGATGTATTTTGCATATGCTGTTATGGCCAGTTATACTTATTTTACCTGTAGGTTTGGTACAGAGAGAATGTTTGTCATGAAAATCCTGAGGGATCGTCCCGGTTAGAAATAGAAACCCCCAGCGAGGTCATACAGATCAGCTGTGGCCCCTACGAACTCTTGTGGGCTGCACTCTGGGAAGGCCAGGCCATAGTACGGGAAGGTATCAGCAGGAATAACCCTAAAGGTAAATATCACAATACAGTACTCTACCTTTTCTTAGGTCCTTATTTGTAAACCTGATTTTTATCAGGATGGCTGGTAGTTGACTCTCAGTTTCGTTGTCATGTGTGTGAAGTCATCGATCCCAATTAACTGGGCCTGTGGTCGTGCCCCCACTTCATCTTTGCCTTCTCCCAGCCAGCCAAACATGGTCTGCTGCTATGCAAACAGTTTGGGGGCAAGATAGTGCACTGCAAACTGTAAGATATTACAGTAACACAAAACAAGAGTATTAAAATTGCAATGGCAAGTTATGTGGGATACAGAGTTACATTGTTGGGAGTTTAGTGGTAGGTCTTCCTCTGGCTTAGGGTAACAACCAGTAGATCCTAGGAATTTCCTAGCTGAATCATTCATCTTGCTGTATCATATGGTCAGTTGTGTTTTCTCACAGATCAATATAGAAGAATAATATAGGGTACGTACAAAGGGGGTCATTCCGAGTTGATCGCTCGCTAGCTACTTTTAGCAGCTGTGCAAACGCATAGTCACCGCCCATGGGGGTGTGTATTTTCGCTTTGCAAGTGTGTGAACGCGTGTGCAGCCAAGCGGGACGAACATGTTTTTTGCAATTTCTGAGTAGCTCTGGACTTACTCAGCCCTTGCGATCACTTCAGTCTTTTTGGTCCCGGAATTGACGTCAGACACCTGCCCTGCATACGCCTGGACACGCCTGCGTTTTTCCAAACACTACCAGAAAACGGTCAGTTGACACCTATAAACGCCTTCTTCCTGTCAATCTCCTTGCGATCGGCTGTGTGAATGGATTCTTCGTAAAACTCATTGTCCAGCAACGATTCGCTTTGTACCCGTATGACGCGCCTGCGCATTGTGGTGCATAAACATGCGCAGTAGTAACCTGTTCGCTGCGCTGCGAAAAACATCAGCGAGCGATCAACTCGGAATTACCCCCATAATGGGAACCTACAGGCAGATTTCTGCCATTTAAGCTAAGTCTAAACAGCCTTTTAGGTCAAGCTGTTTGTCAAGGTATCCGATATGTGGTTGATGAGATAGGCATGGAAGTAAATGGAAAATAGAAGCATAGAACCTGAAGTAGATGAAGATGTAGGAAAAGTCATCATGTGGGGTGAGGTACAATGAGTTATTCTAGTTAAATCTAGACTGGTGGTGCACAGCAGCTGTCTGATGAGGCAACACAACTTGATACATCAGCACCTTATATGATTTTAAGTGCAGTCATGTACACAAATCAATATATTACCTTTCAGTTGGGTCCAGTGGTTCCTTCTGTATAAATAATTAGTTTTTCATGCATTACAGTAAGTGTAAGCATTGCTAATGTAAGGCTGGCTGGCAGGAACATTGGAAATATGGGCTTGTTCTGATGTGACAGGATCTTTCTTCTTTGCGAAATTAATTGTAGCGTGTTCATCCCCATATAGTAAAGTAGTAAGGCCGCTCTTATATGTTGCGTTTCTCCTAACAGGCAGTTCCTGGACCACTGTGAAAGCTCCAACACCTGGGGATAGAATCATGCATGTGGCAGCTGGTGTCAACGTGGTTTGGGCTGTGACTAAGGAACACAAAGTAAGGCTCAGAGAAGTAATGTGCATCATCTCAGGCCAGCGCTAGTAAGATCTTAAAGGACCTCAAAACCTGAATAGACATTTACTTAAAAAGCATGAATTAAAAAATAACATTCCGTCATAGTGTTCCTCTTTATTATTGTATTGGCAAATGCTATTTTCTCAGTTATTTTCAAAAGTTGCTTAAAAGAAGCTGGCGGTGATGTTCTTCACGGGTGTCCCTGAGAGGAAGCTGCATATAGGGAAATGTCTCCCCAGCACCACAATCATGACTTTATTGTGAATGGGTACAGACGAGGAATGTGTATAGAGTTACTACAGATGTGTCCTCATACATCATTGGTGCAGTCACAACAAATACCCCCTCTCGGTGTGCCAGGTCCTGGGAGACTCTGCTAATGTTGGGCGTTTTCTGTTTTTGCCAAAAGTGGATCTTAGTCTCAATGCGATGCAGCAAGGACTTATTAGGAGACTGTGCTGATTAATATGACATGCAATACTTGTATATCTGTGTGTGACTGAGTCCCTGAATCTGTATATGAAGTACTACATAGTAGCAGCCACAGCTTTGTTCCAATACAAGTTCTGTTCTGCTCCGTATAGAGACTCAGTTACACACAATATACAAGTGCATATCAAATTAATCAGTACAGTCTCCTGGTGCGTCCTAGTCACATTGTGGTGCGACTAAGACACACATTCAGCAAAAAAAGACACTCGACGCTAGCAGAGTTGCACAGGTCCTGACAGCTCACTCACCAGGCATCGCATGCTGCATGGTGTTTTGAGGCTAGATATAGGTACACATCTGTAAGTCAGATACAAGCCTCATTCTTGTAGAAAACTCTTGTAACTCACTGATTACCATGTGGCTTGGTGGTTGCGTGTACATGGTTTCACCTAGTAGTGCTTAGTTGTAAATGAGTTGTGAGCACAGCAGTAAGGAATCAAGTAACTTTGCACCTGGACAAACCATGGGGGTAATACAGACCTGATCGTAGCAACAATTTTGTTAGCAGATGGGCAAAACCATGTGCACTGCAGGGGGGGGGCAGATATAACATGTGCAGAGAGAGAGTTAGATTTGGGTGTGGTGTGTTCAAACTGAAATCTAAATTGCAGTGTAAAAAGAAAGCAGTCAGTATTTACCCTGCACAGAAACAAAATAACCCACCCAAATCTAACTCTCTCTGCACATGTTATATCTGCCCCCCCCTGCAGTGCGCATGGTTTTGCCCAACTGCTAATAAATTTGCTGCTACGATCAGGTCTGAATTAGGCCCCATGTTGCATGCAGGGTAAGCTCTGGCTGCTTTGGCATGTAGCCCACAAATGCTGGACAGTATTATTTTTACACTGCAACTAAAGGCCCATACACACTGGGCGATTTTGAGCTCAAAGTAGGTCACTTTTGGCATTTTGAGCTACTTTGAGCTCAAACGCAGCCAGTGTCAGAGGCAGAACTCTGGGAGGCAACGGAGTCAGCTGCCGCCGGGCTCCTGCTTTGAAGGAGGGCACCTCCATGTATCAGCGACATTAATCAATTAAGTTAATTGATAGCAGCCGGTATCTCTTCCGTAGCCGACTTCCCCACTAGTCACTGCACCTTACAAATCATACCCTCTTTATTATAGATACACTGGAAGCAGACAACTTACTGATGAAGCTATTTGCTCCTATAAAGGAAGCATGAGAATTCCAGCTATATGAAGTTATTTCTCTGACAATTACAAGTAACTTCATATAGTTAGAATTCTCATGCTTCCTATGCAAGAGCAGATATCACCATCAGTAAGGTGCATGCTACCAGTGTAATAGGTTGTGGGTTCTAATCCTGGATATGACACTTGCAAATTAACTGTCAGAGAAATAATCAGCATTGGGAGTGACTGAGCAGATCTACGTAGTGTGTGGCTGGACCCCTACATAGTTCCGCCTAGTTGCAATGGTTTTGTAGTAGCTTCATATAGTTAGAATCTGCAGGCTTGCTATGCAGGAGCAAATGTGTGTGTGTGTATATATATATATATATATATATATATATATAGGGGGCACCAATATTTTCCTTGCCTCCGGGCAACTGGGTCAAACATACGCCACTGGCCAGAGCGATGATGCGCACTCTCGCAACATCACTGGCCAGCGCTGTCCATCGGGCTGTTTGAACAGCCGAGTGAAGCACTTTCCACAGTCTCCTACTGTGGAAAGTGGATCACCCCCCGTGAACATCCCTGGGCACAGGGAAAATAGCTCAGTGTGTATGCACTGTGCTATTTTCCTGCCAGCGATGTTCACGATCATCGCTGTGCATAGGGACGTGCTGTGAGCTAAATAGCTCAGGAGGCACTGGCTAGCACCAGAGCCAGATTTACATGTATTATAAGAGCCAAAGCATACATCTGAGCATTATACACAGGTGCAGCAGTATAAACTTCTGGAAATTTAGTGAGATTTGATTAGAGAAGTGCGGAAAAGTTACCCAGGTGAGGCACTGCCTCACCTGCCATAGACTTTTTACTCCAGAGTTTTGACTATACAAATTATTAGAATAATGCAAAGAAGATATTTCAAACATATTCTTTGTATTTTTCATATACTTTATACAGTCAAAGCCCTGGCACAAACGTTAGTATGACAGGAAAGGCTCTGCCTCACTTGCCTCACCCCACCGCACGTCAGTGCGATACATGCTGGGCATATCGCCCAGTGTGTATGCACCTTTAAATTCTAGTTTTGAAGTGCAGCATATATTCACCAAGGTGCTCAGCCCCATTACGTTTTGTTATTTATTTAACCACATATTAGTGTGTGAAATTGGATATGGATCTGTTTACTGTGGTTGAGAATCTTTACCCTTGTTTTCTACACTTCAGTGTCATCAGTCCATATACATACCTCCCAACTGTCCCGATTTTCGCGGGACCGTCCCGTTTTTGGGGACTGTCCCGCTGTCCCACCCGCGGGCCACAGTGTCCCGCGGTGGGGGGGTCAGTTGGGAGGCTTTGTCAATCGCTGCTCTGCTTAGCAGAGCAGCGGTGAATAGACGCTGTGCGCATGCACACAGCGTCTATTCAGTGGAGTCAGAGGGAGAGGGAGCATGCCAGCGGCTCACAGAGCGCTGGGCATGCCCCCTCAGTGATGAAAACGGAGGCGTGGCTCGCGATCGCGGGTCCTCCCACGAAGCCACGCCCCTTTTAATAGGTCACGCCCCCCTTTTGGGAGCGCACGCGGCTTCGCCGCGCAAGTGTCCCGCTCCGCAAAGAAGCAAAGTTGGGAGGTATGCATATAGGGAAATAATGGGGAAGAATGCAGAATGATCTGGTTTGTTCCACAGTGAGTGTGGGCCTAATTCAGACCTGATCGCAGCAGCAAAATTGTTCTCTAATGGGCAAAACCATGTGCACTGCAGGTGTAGCAGATATAACATGTGCAGAGAGAGTTAGATTTGGGTGGGTTATTTTGTTTCTGTGCAGGGTAAATACTGGCTGTTTTATTTTTACACTGCAATTTAGATTTCAGTTTTAACACACCCCACCCAAATCTAACTCTCTCTGCACATGTTGTATCTGCCCCACCTGCACTACACATGGTTTTGCCCATTAGAGATCAATTTTGCTGCTGCGATCATGTCTGAATTAGGCCCTAAAATCTTAACTAAATTCTCAAGTCTTTATGAGTGATATGTTCTATGATCCAAGCTTGTAATTACTGTGGTTAATGCTATATGTACCGTAGGCACTTGGTCATAGAAGCAAAAAAAAAAAGCAGGTGTTTGGAGGGTGGATTTCTGACGTCAATCCCGGAACCTTCGTCGCTGGATCCGTCACACAGGGTAAGTAAGTCTGACCCTGGTCTTGTTTTGCAGGAAACTTTTTTAGCATAGCAGGGCTGCACAAGCGATCACAGCCTTGCTATGCTAAGATACACTCCCCCATAGGCGGCGTCCAGTTGATTGCACGGGCAGCAAAAAGTTGCTACGTGCGATCAACTCGGAATGAGGGCCATTGTCAACAACATTTGCATATTGTATTGTAGTTGAAAAAGAGTCCATCAGTGACTTAATATCATAGACCATTATTCTCCTGATTGTGTTTATAGCTGAAATTTAAAAGGGCAATGATTTTACTAGGTGTGTTTTGCTAGTAAAATCATTGCCCTTGAAAATTTTGTGCATAAGAAACACCGTGTCTTACAGCCCAACGCTTCTCCGTAGTGGTCAAACCTTTCTTTCAGTAGAATTATGCATCAGTCAGTCATCTTGTGGTAGACAGTGAGAGTACTTAGCTCTGTATTGTGTCCTGTGCAGGTATGGTTTAGAAGAGGGGTAAACTCCCACAACCCATGCGGCACTAGTTGGATTGAAATAGTGGGAGAAATGTTGATGCTGAGTGTGGGGCTGAATGACCAGGTCATTTTATACATGTCCAAATATGTTAATAAATCTATTTTAAAATTGACCTGACAGGTCGTTGTTTTACCCTAGTATAAAACAAAATATCTTTCATTGCATCACTCTGTAATGATACTATGTAAGGTCCTAGATCCAGTGTAATAGGCCCTACACACTGGGCGATCTGACTGCAGGATATGAACGATCTATGAATGGAATATGCTGCGCTATATAAGAAACTGTTAATAAATAAATAATAAACAATCTCGTTCATTAATGAATGAGATACCGCTCATAACGTGCAGTGTGGAGGCAACAGCGATGAACGATGCGTGGCCCCACGCTCGTTCATCGCTGGTGCCCCGTCGGCTGTGCATGCAGGCCAATATGGACGAACTCGTCCATATTTGCCTGCACTTCTATGGAGCCGGGTGATGGGGGGAGTGAAGAAACTACACTCCCCCCGTCACTACCCCCCTTCCTGCCGGGTTGCCCGTCGGCCGTATCCGCCGTCGGTCAGCTCGGCGGCGGATCGCCAAATGTGTAGGGCCCTTTAGTTCTCCTTTCCCCTGCTCATCATCTTCACACTCTTACTGTTATTATTATTCCTTTCCCATCTGTGTTGCTGGCCTATGCTGCAGTTATTTCACTGTGTATGTTAGTTACAAATGACTCTCACAGTGAATGAATGATCATTGCACTTTCCTTCTCCATAGACTCTGTGCCAGTTAATGGTTCCCTATGTATTGTGTCTCTGAACTCAGGAATAGTAGCTATGCAATGCTATGTAGGCTGGATACATTTCGTCCAAATGTTTTTTTGTAAATCTCCCCACCGCTCCCTTTAGTCATTGAACATATATTGTACATTTTGGGTCTGTTATTAAATGCCTCAGCAATGTAGACTGGAGAGGTGACACAAATGTACATTGCTCATGGCACAAGAACCTATAGAGTTTGACATCATATACAAATGTGCACAGCTAGAGAGGCGAGCAGATACAGTGTGACATTACCGAGGATGTGATTCCGTACGCAGCTCCATATAGCTTATATTAACATACTGTGCATGTGTTGTAGGGCACATACGCATCCTTGTGCATCTCCAGGCAATCCTGAGTGTGACACATCCTCACTGATCTCTCACGATGGGAGATAGGAGTCCCTGGGTGCAACCTGGGCAGAAGCATGGCAGAGAGTCACGGCAGTGTGAGTGTGGCGGGCGTGTATCCAGAGTTGCCCCCTATTCTGAGTCATGCATGTGACGGGGGGATTCCTATATCAGACAGGTCTCTTGCACCCAGCATGGAGCAGGTGTAAGTCCCTGTACTAGTGACAGCGGCTGCACTAGGGTATGTGATACAGTGGTCGGTGTGATGCGTGTGGTACCCACGTTCGGGATACCACTACTAATCCCATCATGGCCTTAACTGCAGCCAGCGCTGCCCAAGTGTTCTGTCAACTGGGCAGGCGCTGACAGTGTTAAAGAATCCCCTCTCCGGTTGCCTAGCAACAGCCCACGGAGGGAGTTGAGACGGGGAGGACTAGGACCCAGTAATTTTCGGCCGGGAGGGAGAGAGCGGGAACCCCTGATGCCCAGGGGATTGGAGGAGAAATTGGCGCGGAAGGAGGAGGAGGAGCTGACCGGAGGGCAAGGAGAAAAAGGCGCGGCTGATTGGCGGGACGCGCCAAGAGCGGGAAGAGAGCAGCCAGCGGCCGCGAGATGGAGAGCGGGTGCAAGTAGAGCTGCTGCTGTGTACGTCCGGAGGTCTGACCCGGTGAGAAGCGCCTGACAAGCAGAGAGAGAGATGCACCAGATAAGAGCCGCACGTCACCGCCGCAGCCCAGCACAGAAGGAGCTGTCCGGTCGTCTCCGAGCAGGAGAGAGAGAGAACATTGTCACGCTGCAGAGCCGCTGCAGTGAGCGGAGGAGAGGAGCGCGATCAGTGCCGCCAGGACCAGTGATGGTAATCCGGCTCCTTGCAATCCTACCAAACAGGTACCCGGTCCACCTCAACCCCTGCTATACCTACTCCTGCAGCTGCACCTACAATTCTCACCCTACTGGCTAATAGTATTGCGCCCCATCAGACAGGGGGGCTGACACTAAAAGTGACTCCAGGGAAACAAGGGGGACACCCCTGACCCAAAGTGCCTCAATAAACAATCCCAACTTAAAGCACCGTACCACAGTTCAAGTGGTGACGTTATATATATTTACATGTATAGATGAGCTGTGTTCAGTTGTGACTCCTTCACCAGAGGTCGATACGAGACTGTATGCTAGGAATCACCTCACCCTTTTCCTGGATACAAATACGGGAAGCATCGTTTGCTATTGTTGCTGTGTTATATTACAAACATTCCGTCCTCTGAATACTTACCTTACGTCCACTGACGTCCCCCCAGGAGTTCCCTGCTAGAGTGTAAGCATTTTATTAAAGGGACGCTGACCGCAAACGCCCACTGAGGTGCAGGAACTGAACATTAGTGCTTGGCATGCAACGCCATTTTATGGACAGTTTAGGAAGTGCTTTCAGATCACTGTCAGGACATTTCTTATCCTAAGATATCATTGCCATCCAAATGATTGTTCTTGTATGTGATGTATTTGATTGTTTTATCCAGTCATTGTTAGGCCTTAGAGATATATATGAGCAGTGGTAACTGTTATGGAGAGGGAGAGACTCAGGGTATTATAGTAATGTTCAACCTATGCAACTGTGTTTACTGAGAATCGAGTTATAGCGGTGAATGATATCTTCAGTGCAATAAATGGTTGTCACCACCACCATGTGTAGTGGTTCTTGAGCACAGCGTGTTTGGGTTGTCCTTCCGGGGTTCTCCTGGTCCTTCTGCCCCAGTCTTACAGGTGACGGAAAAAATAGTCGCTGGCCTCGACACCGTTGAAGAGTGGATCCGGCCGACCACGAAGGCGACCGAGCGGCAGGTACAAACCCACTGTATAGAGATATTACACTTGGCATCCGCAAACAGGATCGTTTCAAGATGTCGAACCCAGACATTCCAGAGTCATCCTCGGCACAGGGACAACCACCAGCGGCACCCGGAAACCCGACAGGGACAACGGCATCACCTATCACCATGCCATATTACTTTGGGGCCCCATGGTTGCCAACATATGCAGGAAAACAAGTCCCTGGCTCAAGTACTTTCAAGGCATTCAAAGATAAAATGCTCTCCATGTTTCGCCTATATACGCTCACGGAAGAACAAAAAGTAGAGATCCTGAAGGAACAATTAACCGGCCCAGCACTGAGGGAAGTAGAAGCATGGGAGGATACGGAGAAGAAGAGTGCAGATTGTATACTCCAGAAATTAAGGAACATAATTGAATGCAAAACGGTAGCAGAACTAAAGAGCCGTCTGTACACGAGAAAGCAACGACCAGTTGAATCTTTATGGGAATTTGCACTAGGCCTACAGGAAGCCTTGAGGGCTGTACGAACACTGGATCCACTAGATGTCGGACTGACCGATGACAACCTAATTAATTTATTTATTGAGGGAGCGCAAGGCGAAGCAATTCGGTCACAATTACGAATGTGGAGACGCCAAAAGCCAGACAGTTCTTTCTCTGCATTTAAAGAAGATGTTCTACAGATATTAGGATTGAATCAGGGCGACGGGACTGAAGACGATGAGGCACCAAGGAAAGTGGACGAAGGAAGCCTCCAGAGCATCCCTCCGTACAAGAATGTAGATGCCACCACCTGAGCGGGGGCAGTCCTTCAGCTGGCTCAAGCCCCACCAGGGCCAGATCCTATCGAAGCCCTGAACCGACAGATGTCAGAAGTGACGCTCAGCCTGTCCCGGATGAGCCAGAGGCTAGAAGAACTCGGCAAAGAACCAAGCGGAAGCCGACGCAGAGAATGGTATCAGGAACGCGGTGGAAGAAGCCACCCTCGATGGGAGGTCACGAGAGAGTCCGGCCGACGGCCTACCAATCAGTTTGACCCACAGGGTCGACGGATTTGTAGGGGATGTCACCAGTGCGGACACATCGAACGGAACTGCCCGCTTGACCCTTTAAACGGGGGAACCCCGAGGCGAGGGACTGACCCCCAGGAGGAGAACCACTGACAGGTCCGCCGTCACGGGATTGGTGGCCCCAGTATGTAGGAGAGTGCCCCCACCTTAACATCCGTATCAATGGGATCGAGATACCGGCTCTCTTGGATACGGGCTCACAAGTCTCTACAATCCGACTCACGGAGTTCCTTCAACACTGGGATGAAGCCACCATTGTGTCCCCACCCGCTACATGGCTCCACCTGCTAGCCAGCAATGGACAACCCATCACCTTCCAGGGCTACTGGGAAGCTAATGTGGAAGTAGGAAACGCCGCCTTGACCCGCCAAGGATACCTCATCACCACCGCGTCTAGCGCGCACTTGCCACCCGTGATCCTGGACATGAACATTCTGAGAAATTGTCCAGAGGAGCTAGTAGAAGCCCTACGATATGAGATGAAGACTGAGGCCCCGATGGAACGAAAGGCCCTGCAACAGACCGTCAAAGTGCTAGAGGGCCAAAGGAAATTTGTCAATGGTCAGGGTGAGATTGGAAAGGCCCGAATCACCGACCGCCAACCTGTTCTGCTGAGACCGAACTCTGAGCAAGTGGTATGGTGCAAAACAAGAATTGGTCCGGGGGGAAGAGATTACGAGGCTCTGGTGGCACCCTGTGACTGGGATGGACGGCAGCCGTTCGCTGTGGCGAGAACACTAGCCAAGTGGTACACGGGAAGGTACCAGTCCATCTTCTGAACCCACACTCGTATGCCATCAAACTCTACAAGTACTGTACGGTGGCTAAGGTCAGTTGGATCGACTTGCAAGACATCGTGGGACAGGGTGTAACCGCAGATCAATCAGGGGCGGCAGACGAAGAAACGTCAGCGACTGATGGAGAACCTCCATAGTGGGCCGAGATCCAGATCAGTGATGCTGACACCCCCGCTGATAAAAGAGACGGAGTACTACAGATTGTACAACGCAACGCTGCTGCATTCAGTCAACACCCTTCTGATTTTGGGCAAGCGGACGAAGTGTATCACCACATCCCCACGGGGACGACCCCTCCTATCAAGGAACGGCACCAACCCCTCCTTCCGAACATATACCAGCCAGTGAGGAACATGATTGCGGAGATGAAAGAGGCTGGAGTTATCCGTGAGAGCCACAGCCCATGGGCCGCTCCACTGGTGATAGTGAAGAAGAAAGACGGTAGTCTGCGCTTTTGCGTAGATTATCGTAGGCTCAATGCTGCAACTCACAAGGACGCCTATCCGCTTCCCCGAATCGAAGAATCCCTGACGGCCTTAAAGACTGCGGCGTATTTCTCCACACTGAACCTCACCAGCGGCTACTGGCAGGTCCAAATGGCCCCTGAAGACATCTTGAAGATGGCCTTCACTACGCCAATGGGTTTATTCAAATTCATGAGGATGCCATTCGGGCACTGCAACGCTCCGGCCACCTTCCAGCGCATCATGGAGCAATGTCTCGGTCACCGCAACTTCGAGATGGTCCTGTTGTACCTCGACGATGTGATAATCTTCTCAAGAAACTACGAGGACCATCTGCGACATTTGGAAGAAGTGTTCGAACAATTGACCAACTGCGGCCTGAAGCTTAAATCAAGCAAATGTCACCTGCTCAATACCAAAGTCCAGTATCTTGGACATGTCGTCAGCGCCGAGGGCATGATGCCTGATCCAGAGAAAATCAGAGTCATTCAGGACTGGCCGGTCCCCTAGACCATCAGAGATGTCCGAAGTTATTTGGGATACGTGGGCTACTACAGTCGCTTCAATGAACAATTTGCCGCAGTGGCGGCCCCGTTGCATGGATTGCACAGAGGCCAATCGGGTCATGAGCAAAGAGGGTCGTCCTTGGTATGTTGGGAAGAGGAACAGCAGCGAGCCTTCCATCAGTTGAAGACGTCCTTAATCGAAGCCCCGTTATTGGCCTATCCCGATTATGAGCGACCATTTCAAGTGTATACAGACGCTAGTCACCGGGGGCTGGGAGCCGTACTCTCCCAGGTGCAGGTCGGGCGTGAAAGAGTGATCGCCTACGCCAGCCGGGGCCTCCGCAAGACTGAGCGGAACTGTGAGAATTACAGAGCATTTAAGCTGGAGTTGCTCGCCATCATCTGGGCCGTCACCGAGAAATTTAAACACTATCTGGCCGCCACGCCGTTCGTCATCATGACAGATAACAACCCGCTGGCACATCTGTCTACTGCTAAGCTCGGAGCTCTGGAACAGAGATGGGTATCCCGACTAGCAAATTTCCGGTACACCGTATCCTACCGAAGTGGGAAGTCCAACGGGAACACCAACGCCCTCTCCCGATTACCCACTGTGGATGTTGCGGAGGAAGATGGGGATGTGGAAGAGGATGTCGAAACCCCAGTGTTTAAAGTCTCTCGCAAGGGACGAACAGTCACGTCGGACCCCCTATCCGTCACCGGACCTCCACGGATGGAAAGCGCCCTACTGGATGCTCCCACAGTCAATTGGTGCGAGAAGCAGTGGAAGAGTCCAGTGCTGAGGGAATTTGTGGCCTTGTTGCACCAGTGATCCAACGGGCCAAAGCTGACCCGGAATTGATCAAGTTACTATGGCATAGGGACCGCATTCACCTGGAGGAGGGGATCCTCGTGCGTACCAGCATAGATCCGAGTACTCACCAACCAGTCACTCAGGTGGTTGTCTCTAAAGATCAAGCCGCTCTTCTGCTCACGGCCTACCATGACAAATCCGGACACTTCGGCACTCAAAAGACTGAAGCCATCCTACGCACACGATATTTCTGGGTGGCCATGCGAGAAGATGTGGAAAGATGGTGCCGCGACTGTGTTCCATGCACAAGGAAAAGGCAGGCCGACCATACCCAAAAGGACCCTCTGCATCCCATTAAGAGCCAACATCCACTATAGATTGTTGCCCTGGACCATGTGAAATTGGAGCCGAGCACCAATGGATATCTGTATGCCCTTACAATAACGGACCATTACAGCAAATTCCTAGTGGCCGTCCCGGCCAAAGACCTCACTGCTAAAACCACTGCCAAACTGTTTTTGAAGCACTTCGCCAGGCCCTACGGGTATCCAGACTGCATCTTGACCGACCAAGGCCCTGCCTTTGAGTCGCAGTTGTTTCATGGACTGTGTTCCTACTTCGGCTGTCGTAAAGCTCGGACAACAGCCTATCACCCGCAGGGGAATGGATTGTGTGAACGAGCTAACCAGACCCTCATCGTTGATGCTCCGGAGCCTGGCGGCAGAAGATCGCACCAAGTGGACGACCGGACTCCCCGAATTATCCTATCTCTACAACAACACTGAACATTGCTCTACCGGCTTTACGCTGTATTACCTCATGTTCAGCCGATGAGGCAAGTTACCCCAGGACCTGGAATTGGCCCCTGCTGTGGTCCCTGCCATCGACCCAAGGACCGACTGGGTCCGTGAACACCAGCGGAGGATAGAAGCTGCTCGAGAAATTGTAACAAAAAGAGTGGAGCATGTCCAGCATCACCAGGAGGCGGACTACAATGCCCACATCCGACCTGAGGCACTGAAGACTGGAGACCTTGTCTGGAGGAAACGGAATCACCGCACCAGCAAGCTTGACGCTATGTGGGAGAGTTGCCCGTACATCGTGGTCAGTGTTCCTGAGGGCGAACGATATACCTACAAGATCCGTAAGGGCCTGGAAGGTCCAGTCAGTATTGTGCCGAGAGACCAACTCAAACTCTGTACCGTAGAGTTACCGACGAGGAGCGCAGATCCACCTGTGGCAGAGGGACGGGAGACCCTGGGGGGCATACCCTTACACGATCCCATGGAGCTCTTAGTGTTTATGGGTGGCCTCCCACCACCGCACTCAGCCCCACCTGTAGCTCCAGACCCGGTGTTTGACAGGCCTGTCGAAAGCCTGGATCGGCCTAATCTAGTTACCGCTCCTAGAGAGAGCGACGTTCCCATAGTTGAGGCCAGAAGGTCGGGACGTAGCACACAAGGCGTCCCGCCTTTAAGGTATAGAGAGTAAACTGTTAACTGTTTCTTTATATGTTTATACCTGATTCGTTTGCACCTGTTTAATGTTATTCCTGAAGTGAAAGACTTTGGCTTATTGACCTATGCATAAGGACACGCATCCTTCCACCAGGGGCACATGTGGTACCCACGTTCGGGATACCACTACTAATCCCATCATGGCCTTAACTGCAGCCAGAGCTGCCCAAGGAGATCTGTCAACTGGGCAGGCGCTGACAGTGTTAAAGAATCCCCTCTCCGGTTGCCTAGCAACAGCCCACGGAGGGAGTTGAGACGGGGAGGACTAGGACCCAGTAATTTCCGGCCGGGAGGGAGAGAGTGGGAACCCCTGATGCCCAGGGGATTGGAGGAGAAATTGGCATGGAAGGAGGAGGAGGAGCTGACCGGTAGGCAAGGAGAAAAAGGCGCGGCTGATTGGCGGGACGCGCTAAGAGCGGGAAGAGAGCAGCCAGCGGCTGCGAGACGGAGAGCGGGTGCGAGTAGAGCTGCTGCTGTGTGCGTCCGGAGGTCTGACCCGGTGAGAAGCGCCTGACGAGCAGAGAGAGAGACGCACCAGATAAGAGCCGCACGTCACCGCCGCAGCCCAGCACAGAATGAGCTGCCTGGTCGTCTCCGAGCAGGAGAGAGAGAGAGAACATAGTCACGCTGCAGAGCCGCTGCAGTGAGCGGAGGAGAGGAGCGCGATCAGTGCCACCAGGACCAGTGATGGTAATCCGGCTCCCTGCAATCCTACCAAACAGGTACCCGGTCCACCTCAACCCCTGCTATACCTACTCCTGCACCCACAATTCTCACCCTACTGGCTAATAGTATTGCGCCCCATCAGACAGGGGGGCTGACACTAAAAGTGACTCCAGGGAAACAAGGGGGACGCCCCTGACCCAAAGTGCCTCAATAAACAATCCCAACTTAAAGCACCGTACCACAGTTCAAGTGGTGACGTTATATATATTTATATGTATAGATGTGCTGTGTTCAGTTGTGACTCCTTCACCAGAGTTCGATACGAGACTGTATACAAATACGGGAACACCGTTTGCTATTGTTGCTGTGTTATATTACAAACATTCCGTCCTCTGAATACTTACCTTACGTCCACTGACGTGCCCCCAGGAGTTCCCTGCTAGAGTGTAAGCGTTTTATTAAAGGGACGCTGACCGCTAACGCCCACTGAGGTGCAGGAACTGAACATTAGTGCTTGGCGTGCAACGCCATCTAATGGACAGTTTAGGAAGTGCTTTCAGATCACTGTCAGGACATTTCTTATCCTAAGATATTATTGCCATCCAAATGATTGTTCTTGTATGTGATGTATTTGATTGTTTTATCCAGTCATCGTTAGGCCTTAGAGATATACAGTATATGAGCAGTGGTAACTGTTATGGAGAGGGAGAGACTCAGGGTATTATAGTAATGTTCAACCTATGCAACTGTGTTTACTGAGAATCGAGTTATAGCGGTGAATGATATCTTCAGTGCATTAAATGGTTGTCACCGCCCCCAGCGTGTTTGGGTTGTCCTTCCGGGGTTCTCCTGGTCCTTCTGCCCCAGTCTTACAGGCGACGGAAAAAATAGTCGCTGGCCTCGACACCGTTGAAGAGTGGATCCGGCCGACCACGAAGGCGACCGAGCGGCTGGTACGAACCCACTTTATAGAGATATTTCACTGCGCACACATGAAGGCATGGCTATAGTCACTAGCATTCTGTTAGCAATATATATGCATTCTCAGTGCAACAGCAGAGTCATGCCCCGAGTGTCCATGGGTACTAACTGGCCACACAGTTGGTTTCTGCCTAATACGCCTGAGTACTGAGTGTTATGTTCATCCATCATATCTGTGAATGACACTGAGAGGTAGTTTACTAAAGACACCAGAAAAGTTGTGGCATTTTCTAGAATGCATACAAATAGCGTGTATTGACAACAAAGCGCAGTGAAAAAGACAGTGCAGCCTGAATCCAATATTGGGGGGATGGGAAACACCAATTCCCCACAAGTTATAGATAAAGAAAAAATAAAGGATTCCTGGCGCTCTCTCCTTAAAGATATATACATCCCGTATTTGGGGAAAATAGGTTCAAGTGGCAAAACATTATTTTAATACATGAACAATTTTAATGGTGGGCCACAAAACATCCACATGTACTATACATGAATGGATAAAAAATGGAAATAAAACATCAATATAAATACAAATATAAATATAAAGTGCAGTGTGCGTGTTCAGGAGTTGGTGGTCCAAAGCAGTTGACCACTGGTGACTTCTTTCAAATATAAATGGTATCTCACCAAAGTTGGTAATTGCGGTGGCCTAGCTTTTGAAAAAAGTAGCAGAAGTAGTCCTAGGCTGAATAGCCTGGCACCACCGCACTAAGTATATACAGCATGAAGTTCACCAACACCTGGCACACGCTTCAGTCCTCCTCCGCATAGCAGCAATGCGTTTTGGTCATTAAATTACCTTTTTCAAGCAGGATGAGGAGTCCAAACACATTTCCCCTTATATACCCTCTTAATTACAGTGTAATTGCTCCAATCAAATAAATGAATCGGTGGCGCCGCGACTTCCTGAAGTCACGTGTTTGCGTTCCACCTGATACTTCCTGTGTCCGGACAGTTTACAATGTGCGTTCCACAAGTCCGGTACACTGTTAAGCAACAGAAATCAACACTCTCTGTCGCCGCCAGATCTTCCATTTCACAGGCAGGATACATTAATATACACACTACTCATCCCTCCCGGCGGAAAAAGATGTTAAACTTTCATCTTCCACGATATCACAATCTTTAAAGCATAATCCGTCATTTTGTTTAAGGGAACCATAATTCCTTTGCCATTTACAATATGCTACAACCCACTCATTACCAAACATAGTGGTACTAGGTATTCCCAGCCAGTCCATCCCTATTACCAGGGTGGGTTGCAGGCAATAGTGATTGTAATGAAGTGATGCCAATAGATGAGTACATGAAAGGTAAAAGACATAAAAAGGAATTAATACAGGGTATATAGAATCAATAAACAAAATGATGACTATAAAAACAAAATAATTACTTTAAAAAACATTTAAACTCAAAATCTACATTGTGTCCATTGGGTTTCAAAGAATCCAAATCAAAAATCCATCGCATCTCACATTGGGCCAAATGTGTCTCTATATCCTAATTTTTCCAATACGGCTTAATTTGTTGCAGCCCCAGAAAACGAGCAATATGTCCTTCACACTTTTTATGTTTCACCTTAAAGTGATCCGACAGGTGGTGCATCTCTAGGCCCTTACGTATATTATAAATGTGTTCGGCCGCTCTAGTCTTAAGGGGTCTGAATGTTTTTCCCACATAAACTAGGCTGCATCTACATTCCAGTAAGTAGATGACATTTCTAGAATGGCATGTGACGAAATCATTAATTTTATATTTTTTCCCTTTAATTTCAAACTTCGTGATTTTGCGTGCTACATCTTTCCTGGTGGTTGTGCGACACATTAGACATAAACCACACCTATGGAAGCCTTTATTACATGTTCTCCCTCCGATACTTTCATGCAAACTACTTCTCACCACATGATCTTTAATCGATTTCGCTTTTTATATATAAATAATGACTTTGGAGGAAGATGATTCCCTAGTATTGGGTCATCTAATAAAATACGCCTGTTTTTGAGGAAATCTGTGGAGGGGTTAGAATATTTGCCCCCCACTACTTCATCAAAAATCCCACCTACACACCCACAAAAGCGTACACTTGCCCAGATAATGCAAGCTGACACTAATACCGACTCTGATACAGGGGACGGTGATGGGGATATGCAGGGGGGGGGATGCATCCCTTGCTAAAGGGGTGCAACTAATGATTGAAGCCATTAGGGATGTTTTACACATTTCTCAGAACGTACCTGAACAGGTGGAGGAATCTTATCTTACAGAAAGTAAGAAATCCTTGCTTACCTCTCCAGGTTCCAAGGAGTTAAACTCTTTGTTTGAAAAATCCTAGGAAAACCCAGAGAAAAAATTCCAGATCCCAAAAAGGGTTCTCATTGCTTTTCCTTTTCCTGAAGAGGATAGGAAAAAGTGGGAAAACCCACCTATAATTGACGCTTCTGTATTTAGGTTGTCAAAAAAGGTGGTTTTACCTGTTCCTGGCTCAAGCGCTTTAAAAGAACCGTCTGACCGCAAGATTGAGACTACACTCAAATCACTATACACAGCTAATGGCGTCGCTTTACGGCCCACTATTGCTTGTGCATGGATTTCAAAAGCCATAGTAAAGTGGTCAGGCACATTGCTAGAAGACTTAGATACTATCGATAGAAGTGACATTGATTTGTTCTTACGTCACATACAGGATTCTGCAGGGTTCATGGTGGAGGCCATGAAAGACCTTGGCATGCTGAATGCACGGGCTACTTCTCTAGCAGTCTCGGCACGCAGAGGACTCTGGCTACGCCAATGGACTGCGGATGCGGAATCCAAGAGAAGTGTGGAGAACCTACCCTTCACAGGTCAGGCTCTGTTTGGGGATGCTTTGGATGCATGGATCTCCACGGCAACTGCGGGTAAGTCAACCTTTCTTCCCTCAGCAGCGGCAATGGCTAGGAAATCTTATCCTTCGCCTACACTTTAAATTTAAGAAATCCAAACCCCCTCCCACCTTCTTTAGAGCAGGTCGGAGAAAGTCCAGAAAACCTGCACCATCAGGTTGCCAGGAACAGAAACCAGGTTCTGCTTCTTCAAAATCTTCAGCATGACAGTGGAACTCCCAGCCTGGAGGTCGGGCAGGTTGGAGCGAGACTAAAAGATTTCAGTCACGTTTGGGCGTTATCATGCCTAGACCCCTGGGTATAGGATATTGTGGCCCAGGGATACAGACTGGAGTTTCAAGAACTCCCACCTCACAGATTCTTCAAATCAGGCTTACCAGTTTCGCTGACAGACAGCGCTATTCTACAGGAAGCTATTCAAAAATTGGTTCAAACAAATGTCATTGTTCCTGTTCCATTCCACCTACAACACAAGGATTATTACTCAAACCTGTTTGTGGGACCGAAACCGGACGGTTCGGTAAGGCCGATATTAAACCTAAAGTCATTGAACCCCTACTTGAGGGAATTCAAATTCAAGATGGAGTCTCTGAGAGCTCAGGTCTGGATGAGGGGGAATTCCTGGTATCCCTGGATATCAAGGATGCGTACCTTCACATTCCGATCTGGCCACCTCACCAGGCTTATCTCAGATTTGCGCTGCTGGACTGTCACTATCAGTTCCAGGCACTGCCATTTGGCCTCTCCACAGCACCGAGGGTATTCACCAAGGTCATGGCAGAGAGGATGTTACTCCTCCGAAAACAGGGTGTGAACATAATTCCATATTTGGACGATCTGCTGATAAAAGCATCTTCCAAGGAGAGTTGTTGCAGAGTATTGCTCTCTCAACTCGACTACTCCGGGACCATGGGTGGATCCTGAACCTTCCAAAGTCACATTTGGAGCCGACAAGGAGACTGCCCTTCCTGGGGATGATACTCAACACGGAAAGTGCAGAGGGTGTTTCTACCAGTGGAGAAAGCGTTGGTGATCAAATCAATGGTTCGGGATGTCCTGAAGCCAGCCCGGGTATCGGTTCATCAGTGTATTTGCCTTCTGGGGAAGATGGTTGCCTCCTTCGAGGCTCTACAGTACGGAAGATTCCATGCGAGGTTCTTCCAACTAGATCTCCTAGACAAATGGTCGGGATCACATCTTCACATGCACCAGCGGATACACCTGACGCCGAAAGCCAGAATTTCACTCCTCTGGTGGCTGCAAACTTCTCACCTACTAGAGGGCCGCAGGTTCCTGATTCAGAATTGGATCCTTCTAACCAAGGATGCAAGTCTCATAGGTTGGGGAGCAGTAGTTACCCAAGGGGAAAACTTCCAAGGAAAGTGGTCAAGTCTGGAATCCATCCTTCCAATAACCATTCTGGAACTACGGGTGATATACAATGGCCTCCTACAAGCGGCACATCTTCTGCAAAATCAGGCAATTCAGGTTCAGTCGGACAATGTAACGGCAGTGTCCTACATAAACCGACAGGGCATAACGAAGAGCAGTGCGGCTTTGTCAGAGGTAATAAGAATCCTCCTCTGGGCAGAAAAGCATGCAGTGGCGCTGTCAGCCATCTTCATTCCGGGAGTGGACAACCGGGAAGCGGACTTCTTCAGCAGACACGATCTCCATCCAGGAGAAAGGGGCTTCCACCCGGAGGTGTTCGCAGAAGTGGCAAGCCGATGGGGTGTACCTCAGATAGACATGATGGCCTCTTGCCTTAACAAGAAGCTTCGGAGGTACTGTTCCAAGTCGAGAGAACCACACGCAGTGGTGGCGGACGCACTGGTAACTCCGTGTACGTACCAGTCAGTGTATGTGTTCCCTCCACTTCCACTCATCCCAAGGATTCTCAAACTCATAAAAAGAAAAAAAGAGTTCAGGCGATCCTCATTGCTCCGGAGTGGCCAAGAAGAGCTTGGTACGCGGATCTTCTGGAATTACTGTGGGAGGATCCGAGGCCTCTTCCTCTTCGCGAGGACCTTCTACAACTGGGGCCGTTCGCCTATCAAGACTTACCGCGGCTACGTTTGACGGCATGAAGGTTAAACGCCAGATCTTAGCTCGAAAGGGCATTTCTACCAAGGTCATACCTACCCTGATACAGGCTAGGAAGGGAGTAACGTCAAAACATTACCATCGGATTTGGAAAAAGTATGTGTCTTGGTGTGAATCCAAGAAGTTTCCTACAGTGGAGTTTCAACTTGGATGGTTTCTCTTCTTCTGCAAGCAAGTATGGATGTGAGCCTATGCTTGGGCTCCATAAAGGTACAGATTTCGGCCTTGTCCATTTTCTTCCAAAAGCAATTGGCTGCTCTTCCTGAGGTTCAGACATTCTTGAAAGGGGTTCTGCACATTCAACCACCCTTTGTACCTTGGGATCTTAGTGTGGTGCTGCAGTTCCTGCAATCGGTTTGGTTCGAGCCTTTAAAGGATGTGGACGTCAAGTTTCTTACTTGGAAGGCAGTCACACTGTTGGCATTGGCATCTGCTAGATGTGTGTCGGAATTGGGGGCATTGTCATGCAGGAGCCCCTACTTGATTTTCCATGCGGATAGAGATGAGCTCAGAACGCGTGAGCAATTTCTTCCAAAGGTTGTGTCGGCCTTTCGTACCAACCAACCTATTGTGGTGCCAGTGGCTACTGACTCCTCAATTACCTCAAAGTCCTTGGATGTTGTGAGGGCTTTGAAAATATATGTGAAGAGAACTTCTCGTCACAGGAAGTCGGACGCTCTGTTTGTCCTTTATGATCCCAACAAGGTTGGGTGTCCTGCTTCTAAGCAGACAATTTTGCGCTGGATTAGGTTCACTATCCAGCATTCTTATTCTACGGCAGGCTTGCCGTGTCCAAGATCTGTTAAGGCCCACTCTACTCGTAAAGTGGGTTCTTCCTGGGCGGCTGCCCGGTTTGTGTCTCAGCTTTACATCTTTGCCGAGCAGCTACTTGGTCATGGTCAAACACGTTTGCTAAGTTCTACAAGTTCGATACTTTGGCCTCTGAGGATCTAAGATTTGGTCATTCGGTTCTGCAGGAACCTCAGCACTCTCCCTCCCGTACTGGGAGTTTTGGTACATCCCCATGGTACTAATGTGGACCGCAGCATCCTCTAGGACGTAAGAGAAAATAGGATTTTAATTACCTACTGGTAAATCCTTTTCTCGTAGTTCGTAGAGAATGCTGGGCGCCCGCCCAGTGCTTCATATTCCTGCATTGTTACTTGGTTCAATTTGTTAGTTCAGCTGTTGCTGATTCGTTCCAAGTTGGTTAGCTTGGCTTTCCTTTTGTTGTATGTGTGAGCTGGTTTGAATCTCACCACTATCTGTGTATTTCCTTCTCTCGAAGTATGTCCGTCTCCTCGGGCACAGTTTCTAGACTGAGTCTGGTAGGAGGGGCATAGAGGGAGGAGCCAGCCCACACTATTAATCTCTTAATGTGCCCATGGCTCCTAGTGGACCCGTCATTACCCCATGGTATTAATGTGGACCCCAGCATCCTCTACGGACTACGAGAAAAGGGTTTACCGGTAGGTAATTAAAATCCTATTTACTTATAACCACTGAGACCATAATTCTATTACAGTGGTACAGTTGTACACCAAGAGAGAAAGGGGGGACAATCTATAATACTTGTTCAAAAGGAATAGTCTTTTATGCCATCCTGAGGCACGTCACCTAGAAAGGGGATATCCGCTCATACTAACAACTTCCAGCCAAGTAGAAAGAACTATTAGCTGTTATATCTCTTCATAAAGAAATTATAAAATTATTCATACAGTTGTAATACTATTGACAGATATAATCAAAGACAGTCTTGCCCCAGCAACTAACGCAAGGATTCTCAGAGGAGATCAGCTGTCATCACACAGCATACATTACACCCTAAATAGGAGCTCTGCTATTGCTGCACTGAGACTTTTATATGTATAGCACCCAGAAATAAAGATCCTATAATTATCAATTCAGCAAATAAAGAAGAGATATAAGGAGGACTGACTCTGTGCACACCAACGGCAACTGTGAACTATAATTATTAAAGTTGTTTGATAATAATATTTGCATTATATTATAGGTACTGGTACAACATATTTTAGTCAATTTAGGCATTATAGGTATGTGAATGTGGGTGAGTGACCAAGGGTAGGATTTGGGGGAGAGTAAATTAACCATCTGGAAAGTCCAGAGTTTATAGGAAAGGACAAAACCTAATTTGGAAACACTAAAATACCAGTTTAACGAGAAGTACAATCCCTTTTCTTGTGTGACTATGGCAATTGATGAGTAAAGATATTGTTCTATTATATAAGTATTTGTGGGTTGTGTAACTAATATTGTAAAACAAGGGTTTTCCCAAGCTTACCCTATTGGTGACCACATTAAAAAAAAGTTTGGATGGAGGTACCATTATATTGGAGTAGGTGTGACCAGGTTGCTAGTATATATACAGGTGAGCAATCGTTACATTAGCTATGGGATCTAGGCATGTAGCAAAGAAAAGCCCTGTTTTGTGGAAAACAGGTCTTTTCTTGGCTTTGGGATATTCACAGAGTGGGTTACCATGGAGAAGTCCCTGACTTCTCCAGTGGCATCCCCGCTCCATGCCTAAATTGCATCACCATACTTTAGTATCGTCAGTATGATAGATAGATAGATAGATAGATAGATAGATAGATAGATAGATAGATAGATAGAAGTGATATATGCAGACGGCTTGGCATTTATTACCTCAGTAGACTGATCATGTGACTGGCTATCATCATAAACAGCCGTTGTGATGTCACTGCTTGGTATAGAACTGTCAGTGATCAACTGTATTTGATGATTTTAGTTCTGACAGTGTAGGGTAAAGTAGATAGACAAAAAGACATCAGTGGTGACATACAGGCAATGTGTGATTTATGGCCAGCGTAGTATGATCATGTGAATGGCATATATCATAAACAGCCTTTCTGATGTCATTAACTTTTATAAAAAAACAAAACAAAAACACTGCTTGGTAAACTGTCAAAAATTAACTGTGTCTGCTAATATTATATCTAATGATATGACATATGCTTTTTTTTAAATGAAATTGTTATGTATAATTAATTACTAGATAGATCGATCAATAGATAGATAGCAGTGGTCAAATATATCACCTCAGTAGACTGATCATGTGACTGACTAGCATAATCATCAGCCTTTGTGATGTCACTGTTTGCTATACAACTTTCAGTAATCAGCTGTATTTGCTGATTTGACTTTTGCACATTATAAGGTAAGCTTGTTTAAACCCATTTGTAAGATAGCTAGATAGAGAATATTACAGAAAAACTAGCAGGTTGGGATTTATGACCTCAGCAAGCTGATCATGTGTTAACATCATTAACAGTCTTGGAGGTCTATTTATCACCATCCGCATCTGATGATGCGGATGACAGGTGATAAACTAGACCAAACTCGAACTGCGATAATTGAGTACATTGCATGGATGTATTAATTATGGCATGCAGGGACAGAACTTGCAGGCAAGCTCTGTCCCTATAAAACTCACACTAATTTTACTTAGAAAGAGGCAATCAGGCGCACTTATTACCAACTTTAAATAACCTGGATAAGGAAGATCTACAATGCTGCTCCCAATGAATAATCTGCAATTATTCAAACCGAACAAGAAATTACAATAATGTATAATACATACATGTGCACACAGGGAGCGCTAAATAATCATAATTATCTAATTTATGTAGACAATCAAAAATAGAATGACAATGCACAATTTAATAATAATAATAAGATATAGCAATAAAAAAATTAAAACCATATCAAATGGACATCTCTCTTGGAAATAAACGACCCAGTTGCTGGTGTTAAAGGGTCCAGATTAGGCTATTTAGCCAATAATTACTGAGCAAGTCCAGAATCCTAGTGTATCGTTAATGTCACCAGCTTGTAGCTTTTAACTGTTAAAAGATGTACTGTAGCAGTCCAATGCCACTTAAATTTAAGCTCACCGCTGTTGGAAGTGTTTCCAAACTCCCATCTATTGCTGTTCAGCGGTGTCCCCGTCTCCCTTGCAGGCTTACCCAGTGTGCGCTGATGAGCCGCACAGCTGGACGTCTCCGGCAGTGATGTGGAGCCTGATTTGCAGACTGGGGGAGAGAGCTGGATGCGGGCAGCATGGAGCAAAGTGGTGACGGATAGATATAAGTTGATTTCCACAGAGAAAATGCAAGTTCCTTGACGCGTTTCTCCACTATAGGTAGAGTAGCGGTTTCAGAAGGTATACTCAGTGTCCACTTTGGAAGGTATTTATACAGAGGCCATCCAATCAAAAGGCATTGTCTATTAAATAACAGGTGTAGAATAAACAGGTAATTCGTTTGGTGCCTTATCCAGGTTTTTGAAACACAATCATGGTAAATAGAAATGAAACAACCTTTTTTATCATCAATCAAAAAAGTCTCCTTATAAGGAGCTCCATTAAATTAAAAAAGAAAGAATGTTGAAGATATTAAGAGCATAAAAATATATATTAATATTCTATATATGCATCGATCCGGAACATTGCGCAATATACTTCAAAGGCAACCTAATATGATCATTTAAAACCAAGAGCTCAGATAGTCTGGTGGTCTAATGTTGGAAAGCACCAATCTAGACAGATCAACCTCATAGGTTCGATTCCCATGACATTTTCTTAAAAACAAATGTGGGTAAAAAGCTCTGTCCCTGTGATGCCTCTCCACAGCTTCATCAGGGTATTTTTCGTAATAAATACCCCCGATGTCCTGCTGCACATGCTACCACCGCTGCCGGGTTACCCCCACCCTCACCGCTACTACCCCCATGCCGCAAAAAGACCCCCCTGCCCCCGGTGACAGAGGGAGAGGGGGCATGCCAGCAGCTCAAAGACTGCTGGGAATGCCTCCTCAGTGACAGTTAAATGGGGCGTGACTCGCAATCACATCTCTGCCGCAATGCCACACCCCTTTCACATGGGCCACACCCCTTTTGGGGGTGCGTGCTTCGCGCGTGATAAGTTCCCTCTTTCTGATTTGAAAAAGTTGGGCATTATGCATAATGTGAATTGGGATTACTGTGTGGCATAATGTGTTCTGGAAGGATGGCACTACTATGGGGCATAACATTAACTAGGGTACTACTATAATTTTCAAATTATAGTAGTACTATTGTGGGGCTTAAAATTAACAACTGCTGTAGAGTTGTTTTCTAGAACAATGGTTCCCAACCTCTGTCCTCAAGGCACACAAACAGTCCAGGTTTTAAGCATATCTGTGCTTCAGCACAGACACGCAAATCAAAATAGCTGAGGTACTCATTAAGTCAAGTCCCCTATGCACAACTAAAGTTTAAAATCTGGATCATTGGGTGCCTTGAGGGCCGAGGTTGAGAAACACTGCTTGAGAAGCTTTAGGACAGAGGCCCCTTCAAAATGTTGTTATGGGCCCACAATGTTCTGGCAACATTCATGGATGGATAGATAGATAGATAGATAGATAGATAGATAGATAGATAGATAGATAGATAGATAGATAGATAGATAGATAGATAGATAGATAGATAGATAGATAGCAGTAGTAAACATCATAAGCAGCCTTTGTGATGTCACTGGTATAGAACTGTCCGTTATCAACTCTATTTGATTATTTCACTTCTCACACTGTAAGTTAAATATAAGATAAATAGATATCAGTGATAAAATGCAGGAAGGTTTTGTTTAATCAACTCAGTAGGCTGCTCATGTGACTGGTTAACATTAGTGATGTGCACCGGACATTTTTCGGGTTTTGTGTTTTGGTTTTGGATTCGGTTCCACGGCAGTGTTTTGGATTTGGACGCGTTTTGGCAAAACTTACCTGAATTTTTTTTGTTGGATTCGGGTGTGTTTTGGATTCGGGTGTTTTTTTACAAAACCCCCTCAAAAACAGCTTAAATCATAGAATTTGGGGGTCATTTTGATCCCATAGTATTATTAACCTCAATAACCATAATTTCCACTCATTTCCAGTCTATTCTGAACACCTCACAATATTATTTTTAGTCCTAAAATTTGCACCGAGGTCGCTGGATGACTAAGCTAAGCGACCCAAGTGGCCGACACAAACACCTGGCCCATCTAGGAGTAGCACTGCAGTGTCAGACAGGATGGCACTTAAAAAATAGTCCCCAAACAGCACATGATGCAAAGAAAAAAAGAGGTGCACCAAGGTCGCTGGATGGCTAAGCTAAGCGACCCAAGTGACCGACACAAACACCTGGCCCATCTAGGAGTGGCACTGCAGTGTCAGACAGGATGGCAGATTAAAAAAATAGTCCCCAAACAGCACATGATGTAAAGAAAAAAAGAGGCGCAATGAGGTAGCTGTGTGACTAAGCTAAGCGACCCAAGTGGCCGACACAAACACCTGGCCCATCTAGGAGTGGCACTGCAGTGTCAGACAGGATGGCACTTAAAAAAATAGTCCCCAAACAGCACATGATGCAAAGAAAAATGAAAGAAAAAATTGGTGCAAGATGGAATTGTCCTTGGGCCCTCCCACCCACCCTTATGTTGTATAAACAGGACATGCACACTTTAACAAACCCATCATTTCAGCGACAGGGTCTGCCACATGACTGTGAGTGGAATGACTGGTTGGTTTGGGCCCCCACCAAAAAGAAGCAATCAATCTCTCCTTGCACAAACTGGCTCTACAGAAGCAAGATGTCCACCTCCTCCTCATCGTCCGATTCCTCACCCCTTTCACTGTGTACATCCCCCTCCTCACAGATTATTAATTCGTCCCCACTGGAATCCACCATCTCAGGTCCCTGTGTACTTTCTGGAGGCAATTGCTGGTGAATGTCTCGACGGAGGAATTGATTATAATTCATTTTGATAAACATCATCTTCTCCACATTTTCTGGAAGTAACCTAGTACGCCGATTGCTGACAAGGTGAGCGGCTGCACTAAACACTCTTTCGGAGTACACACTGGGGGGGGGGGGGGCAACTTAGGTAAAATAAAGCCAGTTTGTGCAAGGGCCTCCAAATTGCCTCTTTTTCCTGCCAGTATACGTACGGACTGTCTGACGTGCCTACTTGGATGCGGTCACTCATATAATCCTCCACCATTCTTTCAATGGTGACAGAATCATATGCAGTGACAGTAGATGACATGTCAGTAATCGTTGGCAGGTCCTTCAGTCCGGACCAGATGTCAGCACTCGCTCCAGACTGCCCTGCATCGCCGCCAGCGGGTGGGCTCGGAATTCTTAGCCTTTTCCTCGCACCCCCAGTTGCGGGAGAATGTGAAGGAGGAGATGGTGACGGGTCACATTCCGCTTGACTTGACAATTTTCTCACCAGCAGGTCTTTGAACCTCTGCAGACATGTGTCTGCCGGAAAGAGAGATACAACGTAGGTTTTAAATCTAGGATCGAGCACGGTGGCCAAAATGTAGTGCTCTGATTTCAACAGATTGACCACCCGTGAATCCTGGTTAAGCGAATTAAGGGCTCCATCCACAAGTCCCACATACTTTGCGGAATCGCTCCGTCTTAGCTCCTCCTTCAATTTATCCTGCTGCATCTTCAAAAGCCTGATGAGGGGAATGACCTGACTCAAGTTGGCAGTGTCTGAACTGACTTCACGTGTGGCAAGTTCGAAGGGTTGGAGAACCTTGCACAAGATGGAAATCATTCTCCACTGCACTTGAGTCAGGTGCATTACTCCTCCTTTGCCTATATCATAGGTGGATGTATAGTCTTGAATGGCCTTTTGCTGCTTCTCCATCCTCTGAAGCATATAGAGGGTTGAACTCCACCTCGTTACCACCTCTTGCTTCAGATGATGGCAGGGCAGGTTCCGGAGTGTTTGCTGGTGCTCCAGTCTTCGGCACGCGGTGGCTGAATGCCGAAAGTGGCCCGCAATTCTTCGGGCCACCGACAGCATCTCTTGCACGCCCCTGTTGTTTTTTAAATAATTCTGCACCACAAAATTCAATGTATGTGCAAAACATGGGACGTGCTGGAATTTGCCCAGATGTAATGCACGCACAATATTGGTGACGTCGTCCGATGTCACAAATCCCCGAGAGTCCAATTGGGGTAAGCCATTCTGCGATGATGTTCCTCAGTTTCCGTAAGAGGTTGTCAGCTGTGTGCCTCTTCTGGAAAGCGGTGATACAAAGCGTAGCCTGCCTAGGAACGAGTTGGCGTTTGCGAGATGCTGCTACTGGTGCCGCTGCTGCTGTTCTTGCTGCGGGAGGCAATACATCTACCCAGTGGGCTGTCACAGTCATATAGTCCTGAGTCTGCCCTGCTCCACTTGTCCACATGTCCATGGTTAAGTGGACATTGGGTACAACTGCATTTTTTAGGACACTGGTGACTCTTTTACTGACGTCTGTGTACATTTTCGGTATCGCCTGCCTAGAGAAATGGAACCTAGATGGTATTTGGTACCGGGGACACAGTACCTCAATCAATTCTCTAGTTCCCTGGGAATTAACAGTGGATACCGGAAACACGTTTTTCACCACCCAGGCTGCCAAGGCCTGAGTTATCCGCTTTGCAGCAGGATGACTGCTGTGATATTTCATCTTCCTCGCAAAGGACTGTTGGACAGTCAATTGCTTACTGGAAGTAGTACAAGTGGTCTTCCGACTTCCCCTCTGGGATGACGATCGACTCCCAGCAGCAACAACAGCAGCGCCAGCAGCAGTAGGCGTTACACTCAAGGATGCATCGGAGGAATCCCAGGCAGGAGAGGACTCGTCAGACTTGACAGTGACATGGCCTGCAGGACTATTGGCTTTCCTGTCTAAGGAGGAAATTGACACTGAGGGAGTTGGTGGTGTGGTTTGCAGGAGCTTGGTTACAAGAGGAAGGGATTTAGTTGGCAGTGGACTGCTTCCGCTGTCACCCAAAGTTTTTGAACTTGTCAATGACTTCTGATGAATGCACTCCAGGTGACGTATAAGGGAGGATGTTCCTAGGTGGTTAATGTCCTTACCCCTACTTACTACAGCTTGACAAAGGCAACACACGGCTTGACACCAGTTGTCCGCATTTCTGTTGAAATAATTCCACACCGAAGAGGTGATATTTTTTGTAATTTGACAACGCATGTCAATGGCCATATTCGTGCCACGGACAACAGGTGTCTCCCCGGGTGCCTGACTTAAACAAACCACCTCACCATCAGAATCCTCCTTGTCAATTTCCTCCCCAGCGCCAGCAACACCTATATCCTCATCCTGGTGTCAACAGTGACATCTTCAATTTGACTATCAGGAACTGGACTGCGGGGTGCTCCTTCCAGCACTTGCAGTGGGCGTGCAAATGGTGGAAGGCGCCACTTCTTCCCGTCCAGTGTTGGGAAGGTCAGGCATCGCAACCGACACAATTGGACTCTCCTTGGGGATTTGTGATTTAGAAGAACGCACAGTTCTTTGCTGTGCTTTTGCCATCTTAACTTTTTTAAGTTTTCTAGCAGGAGGATGAGTGCTTCCATCCTCATGTGAAGCTGAACCACTAGCCATGAACATAGGCCAGGCCCTCAGCCGTTCCTTGCCACTCCGTGTCGTAAATGGCACATTGGCAAGTTTACGCTTCTCCTCAGACGATTTTGATTTAGATTTTTGGGTCATTTTACTGAACTTGTTTTTTGGGGATTTTACATGCTCTCTACTATGACATTGGGCATCGGCCTTGGCATACGACGTTGATGGCATTTCATCGTCTCGGCCATGACTAGTGGCAGCAGCTTCAGCACGAGGTGGAAGTGGATCTTGATCTTTCCCTATTTTACCCTCCACATTTTTGTTCTCCATTTTTTAATGTGTGGAATTATATGCCAGTAATATATCAATAGCAATGGCCTACTACTATATATACTGCGCACAAAAACTTAAATGCACCACAGGTATGGATGGATAGTGTACTTGATGACACAGAGGTAGGTAGAGCAGTGGCCTACTGTACCGTACTGCTATATATTATATACTGGTGGCCAGTAAAATTATGCACTGTCCTACTACTATATATATACTGCGCACAAAAACTTAAATGCACCACAGGTATGGATGGATAGTATACTTGACGACACAGAGGTAGGTAGAGCAGTGGCCTATTGTACCGTACTGCTATATATTATATACTGGTGGTCAGCAAAATTATGCACTATCCTACTGCTTTATATATACTGCGCACAAAAACTTAAATGCACCACAGGTATGGATGGATGGTATACTTGACGACACAGAGGTAGGTAGAGCAATGGCCTACTGTACCATACTGCTATATATTATATACTGGTGGTCAGCAAAATTATGCACTGTCCTACTACTATATATATACTGCGCACAAAAACTTAAATGCACTACAGGTATGGATGGATAGTATACTTGACGACACAGAGGTAGGTAGAGCAGTGGCCTACTGTACCGTACTGCTATATATTATATACTGGTGGTCAGCAAAATTATGCACTGTTCTACTACTATAAATATACTGCGCACAAAAACTTAAATGCACCACAGGTATGGATGGATAGTATACTTGATGACACAGAGGTAGGTATAGCAGTGGCCTACTGTGCCGTACTGCTATATATTATATACTGGTGGTCAGCAAAATTATGCACTGTCCTACTACTATATATATATACTGCGCACAAAAACTTAAATGCACCACAGGTATGGATGGATATTATACTTGACGACACAGAGGTAGGTAGAGCAGTGGCCTACTGTACCGTACTGCTATATAGTATATACTGGTGGTCAGCAAAATTATGCACTGTCCTACTACTATATATATACTGTGCACAAAAACTTAAATGTACCACAGGTATGGATGGATAGTATACTTGATGACACAGAGGTAGGTAGAGCAGTGGCCTACTGTACCGTACTGCTATATATTATATACTGGTGGTCAGCAAAATTATGCACTGTCCTATTACTTTATATATACTGTGCACAAAAACTTAAATGCACCACAGGTATGGATGGATAGTATACTTGATGACACAGAGGTAGGTAGAGCAGTGGGCTACTGTACCGTACTGCTATATATTATATACTGGTGGTCAGTAAAGTTATGCACTGTCCTACTACTATATATATACTGCGCACAAAAACTTAAATGCACCACAGGAATGGATGGATAGTATACTTGACGACACAGGCAGGTAGAGCAGTGGCCTACTGCACCGTACTGCTATATAATATATACTGGTGGTCAGCAAAATTATGCACTGTTCTACTACTATAAATATACTGCGCACAAAAACTTAAATGCACCACAGGTATGGATGGATATAGTATACTTGACGACACAGAGGTAGGTAGAGCAGTGGCCTACTGTATCATACTGCTATATATTATATACTGGTGCTCTGCAAAATTATGCACTGTCCTACTACTATATATATACTGCGCACAAAAACTTAAATGCACCACAGGTATGGATGGATAGTATACTTGACGACACAGAGGTAGGTAGAGCAGTGGCCTACTGTACCGTACTGCTATATATTATATACTGATGGTCAGCAAAATTATGCACTGTCCTACTACTATATATATATACTGCGCACAAAAACTTAAATGCACCACAGGTATGGATGGATAGTATACTTGATGACACAGAGGTAGGTAGAGCAGTGGCCTACTGTACCGTACTGCTATATATTATATACTGGTGGTCAGCAAAATTATGCATTGTCCTACTACTATATATATACTGCGCACAAAAACTTAAATGCACCACAGGTATGGATGGATGGTATACTTGACGACATAGAGGTAGGTAGAGCAGTGGCCTACTGTACCGTACTGCTATATATTATATACTGGTGGTCAGCAAAATTATGCACTGTCCTACTACTTTATATATACTGCGCACAAAAACTTAAATGCACCACAGGTATGGATGGATAGTATACTTGACGACACAGAGGTAGGTAGAGCAGTGGCCTACTGTACCGTACTGCTATATATTATATACTGGTGGTCAGCAAAATTATGCACTGTCCTACAACTGTATATATACTGCGCACAAAAACTTAAATGCACCACAGGTATGGATGGATAGTATACTTGATGACAAAGCGTTAGGTAGAGCAGTGGCCTACTGTACCGTACTACTATATATTATATACTGGTGGTCAGAAAAATTATGCACTGTCCTACTACTATATATATACTGCGCACAAAAACTTAAATGCACCACAGGTATGGATGAATAGTGTTCTTGACGACACAGAGGTAGGTAAAGCAGTGGCCTACTGTACCGTACTGCTATGTATTATATACTGGTGGTCAGCAAAATTATGCACTGTCCTACTACTATATATATACTGCGCACAAAAACTTAAATGCACAACAGGTATGGATGGATAGTATACTTGACGACACAGAGGTAGAGCAGTGGCCTACTGTACCGTACTGCTATATAGTATATACTGGTGGTCAGCAAAATTATGCACTGTCCTACCACTATATATATACTGCGCACAAAAACTTAAATGCACCACAGTTATGGATGGATAGTATACTTGATGACACAGAGGTAGGTAGAGCAGTGGCCTACTGTACCGTACTGCTATATATTATATACTGGTGGTCAGCAAAATTATGCACTGTCCTACTACTATATATATACTGCGCACAAAAACTTAAATGCACCACAGGTATGGATGGATAGTATACTTGACGACACAGAGGTAGGTAGAGCAGTGGTCTACTGTACCGTACTGCTATATATTATATACTGGTGGTCAGCAAAATTATGCACTGTACTACTACTACTATATATATACTGCGCACAAAAACTTAAATGCACCACAGGCATGGATGGATAGTATACTTGACGACACAGAGGTAGGTAGAGCAGTGGCCTACTGTACCGTACTGCTATATATTATATACTGGTGGTCAACAAAATTATGCACTGTCCTACTACTATATTTATACTGCGCACAAAAACTTAAATGCACCACAGGTATGGATGGATAGTATACTTGATGACACAGAGGTAGGTAGAGCAGTGGCTTACTGTACCGTACTGCTATATATTATTTACTGGTGGTCAGCAAAATTATGCACTGTCCTACTACTATATATATACTGCGCACAAAAACTTAAATGCACCACAGGTATGGGTGGATAGTATACTTGACGACACAGAGGCAGGTAGAGCAGTGGCCTACTGTACCGTACTGCTATATATTATATACTGGTGGTCAGCAAAATTATGCACAGTCCTGCTACTATATATATACTGCGCACAAAAACTTAAATGCACCACAGGTATGGATGGATAGTATACTTGACGACACAGAGGTAGGTAGAGCAGTGGCCTACTCTACCGTACTGCTATATATTATATACTGGTGGTCAGCAAAATAATGCACTGTCCTACTACTGTATATATACTGCGCACAAAAACTTAAATGCACCACAGGTATGGATAGATAGTATACTTGACGACACAGAGGTAGGTAGAGCAGTGGCCTACTGTACCGTACTGCTATATATTATATACTGGTGGTCAGCAAAATTATGCACTGTCCTACCACTATATATATACTGCGCACAAAAACTTAAATGCACCACAGTTATGGATGGATAGTATACTTGATGACACAGAGGTAGGTAGAGCAGTGGCCTACTGTACCGTACTGCTATATATTATATACTGGTGGTCAGCAAAATTATGCACTGTCCTACTACTATATATATACTGCGCACAAAAACTTAAATGCACCACAGGTATGGATGGATAGTATACTTGACGACACAGAGGTAGGTAGAGCAGTGGTCTACTGTACCGTACTGCTATATATTATATACTGGTGGTCAGCAAAATTATGCACTGTACTACTACTACTATATATATACTGCGCACAAAAACTTAAATGCACCACAGGCATGGATGGATAGTATACTTGACGACACAGAGGTAGGTAGAGCAGTGGCCTACTGTACCGTACTGCTATATATTATATACTGGTGGTCAACAAAATTATGCACTGTCCTACTACTATATTTATACTGCGCACAAAAACTTAAATGCACCACAGGTATGGATGGATAGTATACTTGACGACACAGAGGTAGGTAGAGCAGTGGCCTACTGTACCGTACTGCTATATATTATATACTGGTGGTCAGCAAAATTATGCACTGTACTACTACTACTATATATACTGCGCACAAAACTTAAATGCACCACAGTTATGGATGGATAGTATACTTGACGACACAGAGGTAGGTAGAGCATTGGCCTACTGTACCGTACTGCTATATATTATATACTGGTGGTCAGCAAAATTATGCACTGTCCTACTACTTTATATATACTGCGCACAAAAACTTAAATGCACCACAGGTATCGATGGATAGTATACTTGATGACACAGAGGTAGGTAGAGCAGTGGCCTACTGTACCGTACTGCTATATATTATATACTGGTGGTCAACAAAATTATGCACTGTCCTACTACTATATTTATACTGCGCACAAAAACTTAAATGCACCACAGGTATGGATGGATAGTATACTTGACGACACAGAGGTAGGTAGAGCAGTGGCCTACTGTACCGTACTGCTATATATTATATACTGGTGGTCAGCAAAATTATGCACTGTACTACTACTATATATATATACTGCGCACAAAAACTTAAATGCACCACCGGTATGGATGGATAGTATACTTGACGACACAGAGGTAGGTAGAGCATTGGCCTACTGTACCGTACTGCTATATATTATATACTGGTGGTCAGCAAAATTATGCACTGTCCTACTACTATATATATACTGTGCACAAAAACTTAAATGCACCACAGGTATGGATGGATAGTATACTTGACGACACAGGGGTAGGTAGAGCAGTGGCCTACTGTACCGTACTGCTATATATTATATACTGGTGGTCAGCAAAATTATGCACTGTCCTACTACTATATAAATACTGCGCACAAAAACTTAAATGCAACACAGGTATGGATGGATAGTATACTTGACGACACAGAGGTAGGTAGAGCAGTGGCCTACTGTACCGTACTACCATATATTATATACTGGGGGTCAGCAAAATTATGCACTGTCCTACTATATATATACTGCGCACAAAAACTTAAATGCACCACAGGTATGGATGGATAGTATATTTGATGACACAGAGGTATCACTGACCTGATTGGAAAGTGTTGTGGACTCGGGGCTTCTTCCGGTGACCGGGAAGAGGAACCGCTACTGGGTCGCAGTAGAGATGGCCGGATGTAGGTCTTCCTCATACAGGATTAAGACGGCAGGCAGGAGCCACGGAGGAATGCTTGAAGGTCTCCTGAAAGACAAGACTTGTAAAGATGCTGAATGCTGAGGAACTGAGATGCTGGAGGCACAGGTATTGAGGCACGGAAGTGCCGGAGGCACAGCGATGCTGAGTGCTGAGGCACAGAGGTGCTGGAGGCACTGAGGTGCTGGAGGCACTGAGGTGCTGGGGGCACAGGTATTGAGGCACGGAGGTGCCTGAGGCACAGGTATTGAGGCACGGAAGTGACGGAGGCACAGCGATGCTGAGTGCTGAGGCACAGAGGTGCCGGAGGCACAGGTATTGAGGCACGGAGGTGCCGGAGGCACAGCGATGCTGAGTGCTGAGGCACAGAGGTGCTGGAGGCACGGAGGTGCTGGGGGCAAAGATATTGAGGCACGGAGGTGCGTGAAGGCGCTTGGGCGCTTGGAAGCACGGAGGTGCTTGGAGGCACGGAGGTGCTTGGAGGCACGGAAGTGCTTGGAGGCACGGAGGTGCTTGGAGGCACGGAAGTGCTTGGAGGCACGGAGATGCTTGGAGGCACGGAAGTGCTTGGAGGCACGGAGGTGCTTGGAGGCACGGAAGTGCTTGGAGGCACGAGGTGCTTGGAGGCACGGAAGTGCTTGGAGGCACGGAGATGCTTGGAAGCACGGAAGTGCTTGGAGGCACAGAGACCGCAGGAACGTGGGAGCTCTGGAGATCACAGCTTCTGACAGCAGAATTGATGATACTCGGGCACCGGAGCTCTGCCCGGCATCTGAATTTAAACTTCCCGCCTCTCTCCGATTGGCGGAGAGCGCCGATGACGTCACCCACCCATCTGACCCCCGGGGATGCCAGGCGCACCCGCGACGCCCGTCCCCCGGACATCCGCCGGGACCAGCGCCGACAGAGCAACAGGAGCTGGGAACCACCAGCGGGGACGGCCGCCAGGAAGCCCAGCGCACCCGGAGGGGTAAGCGCAGCGGCCGCGGCGGCATGACAGTACCCCCTCCTCTAGGAGTGGCCTCAGGACACTTTCCTGGTTTAGTTGGGTGTCTGGAATGAAAGATCCGAATTAGTCGGGGAGCAGTGACCTCAGAAGCCTTTATCCAACTTCTTTCTTTAGGTCCATAACCCTTCCATTCCACCAAATATTGTAAACCCTTGTGATAGTAACGAGAGTCTAGAATAGTTTTGATCTCAAAGTTTGTCCCTGTTTCAGTCTCTATTGAGGTGGGGCTAGAGGCCTTTGAATGAAAACGATTAAGGACGAGAGGACGAAGAAGAGAAACATGGAAGGCATTAGGTATACGTAGGTGAGAAGGCAAACCCAGCTTACAGACCACAGGATTCAGCACTTGTAGCACAGGGTAAGGACCGATGAATCTTGGAGCAAACTTCATGGTGGGCACCTTCAACCGGAGATTACGTGTGGACAGCCAAACCCTGTCACCAACCTTGTATTGAGGAGCGGCTCGCCGTTTCTTATCTGCGAAGAACTTGTACCGGACTGAAACCTTCTTAAGATTAGCATGAATCTTACTCCAAATTTGTCCGAAGTGTCGTAGAGTGGACGTTACAGCTGGAACCTCTTCTGTCGGAAGGCTTGGTAATTCTGGAACACGTGGATGGAACCCGTAGTTGACGAAGAATGGAGATTCCCCAGTGGAAGAATGAAATTAATGGTTATGGGCAAACTCCGCCCAAGGCAACAACTCCACCCAGTTGTCCTGTGAAGGGGAGAGATAAAGACGAAGGAAAGTCTCTAGATCTTGATTGACTCGTTCCGTTTGACCATTCGTTTGGGGATGATAAGCGGATGAAAACTTAAGTTTAATCTGTAGGTTCGAACAGAGGGCTTTCCAAAACCTTGCGGTGAACTGTACCCCACGGTCAGAGACTATTTCTTGTGGCAACCCATGCAACCGAAAATGTTCTTGGATGAACAGTAGAGCTAGTTTCGGAGCTGTCGGTAGACCAGTCAAAGGCACGAAGTGTTCCATCTTCGAAAAACGGTCAACGATTACCCAGACGGTGTTGCAACCCTTGGAACAGGGCAAGTGAGTGATGAAGTCCATGGAAATGTGAGTCCAGGGTCTCACAGGGATAGGCAAAGGACGAAGTAACCCAGCAGGAGGCAGGCGAGAAGATTTATGTTGTGTACACTGTGGACAAGAATTAACGTAATCCTGTACATCCTTCCTCATGGTGTTCCACCAGTAAGACCTTTGCAGAAACTTGTACATCTTCTGGGCACCGGGATGACCGGAAAACTTGGAGTTATGGACCCACTGTAATATTCTTGGCTGGAATCTAGCTGGTACGGACATTCTTCCAGGAGGAGGAGCTGGAGTAGTTAAAGCAGCGGAGACAGAAACTGGATTTAGAATTAAACTCCGCTCAAAAGATTCGTCCCCGTCTGTGGAAACTTGTGAACGGGACAGCGCATCTGCTTTAATATTGAGAGTCCCGGCCCGGTACTTGATAACAAAAGAAAATCGAGTAAAGAAAAGTGCCCATCTCGCTTGGCGAGGATTCAAGCATTGTGCGGATTTGTTGTACAGCAAATTTTTGTGATCCGTGTAAATGGTAAACACATGTTTAGCCCCTTCCAAGAGGTATCTCCACTCTTCCAAGGCGGATTTAGGGGTCCAGTTACTAACAGTACTCTGCTCCCTGCGCTAATCCTCCTCCTGCTTCGTCTGCTTAACGCTGTGTTTCTGGGTGCAGTTACCGCTTCTATTACTAAGATTCTGCTAGACGAAGCAGCTGAACGGTAACTCACCCTCCCTGCGATGATTGTCCTAGTTCATAGCGCTGGTATACTGCGCATGTGCAGCTTCCTTTGGCCAATCCCAGACGGGCCTGCTGTGATTGGTTGAGAAACGCTCCTCACGCACAGACTCCTGGGAACTTTTTGCTCCGTCAGTCAGGCTGCAGGCATTGTACACAGCAAGTCAGGTAATTGCGTTGTATTTAATAATACACCTACTTAGCGTATCCCAGTTAAAAGTGCCCCCCCCCCCCCCCCCCCCCCCCCCAGTGTCTTCCCCGAGTTTGCCCTGATCCCTCACCACCCTATTAACACTACTATGTAGAGCGGTGGATCGGAGCATGTGGCGACTACGCACAGACTGCGCTCTTCTCAGGCAGCCCGCAACTATCACCCTCCGTGGAGTGCCTTAAAAACGGGGTTCTGTCACTGGAGGCTATAACCCAACATGGGGTGGACACCTCCGATCGGCATAGACCAGGGTGCATAGCTGTGGGTCAGTGGCGGACTGTGGGGTCCATGTACTAAACGGTTGTTTCCTACTTGCGCTCCTTGTCTCAGGGGAGAATCCATGCTCAAAGTAAAGCTCGTCATCCTCACATGCTGCGCTACATGTGCTGAGATGACAGCTCCTGGAGACCAGTGTCCTTGCTTATACTGCCTGCGCTTCCTTCTCACACTACACATGCAGCTCAGCGCTGCCAGCTATCAGGTGCTGCTGTCTGTGCCTCTGTGGAGCAGAGCTCCGTGTGTCTGCCGCGGAGTGCCTTCCTTATCTTCCCCCCGCCTCCTCCCCCCTCTCCTGCCAGAGCTCCTGTCCGTGAGTGTGATTTTCACTCTCTCTCTCTTTCACGGTCCCTCTCCCTCCTCCTGTCTCTCCCCACTTCCCTATCTGTAACTTCTGTCTCTCTCCTCGGTGACTGTAATTTACAGCTCAATTTATTGTCCACAGATCCCTGTATATATATCTATATACCTGCAGTATATAGGAATCTATATGTGCTGTATTTAGTGCTCTACCTGCTCTGTATATACAGGGATCTGTGTGCTGTTTACCTGCTGTAAGTAGGGATATATGTGCTGTATACCAGATTCATGCAGGGCTGTATGTACTGTATGTAGTGTGATGTATACCATGTAAGCATAGGGTTAAATGTGCTGTATAGTGATATGTGTACATGCTGTATAGGAATATATTAGTTGTATATGTGGGTACCTAGGGGTCTATTCATGTAGCATTGAAAAGCCCTGTTTTGCGTTAAACAGGGCTTTTCTCTGCCTACTGCAATTCACAGAGCGGGTTACCGTGGAGAAGTCTGACTTCTCCAGCAGTACCCCCGCTCTGTGCCTGAATCGCATCACCATAACTTTGTATGGTGAGTGCGATTCATGAAGGTACGGAAAGCTCTGCTTTCCGCTTCTCCATGGAGTTCAGGTTCGCCATCTCTGGATGGCGTAACCTGAACTGTAGTGCGAGGACGGCAGGGAAGCTCAATGCTTCCCTGATCGCTGCTCTGCACCTCGCGCTGGCTCCGCCCCCCGACCTCCCAGCAACCACTGCGGCCTGCCGGGAGGTCAACACCCTGCGCATGCGCAAAGGAACCCGCGCTGGACCCCGCGCATCGCTGGGAAGGACCGCTGGAGATGACCTCCCTGCAGGAGCCCCAGACACCGCAGCGCATCGTCGGAAGGGTAAGTATACATGAATTGCTACTTATCACGGCTATACATCGCATCGAAGAGATGCTATGTACAGTGATAAGTAGCAATCCTGTTTTCGTTTTCTGTTTGAATAGACCCCCTAGTGTGTGGGGATGTATCTTAATTTGGGGATGTACATGTGATGTATAAGGTATATGTAGTGATTTAGCTGGTGATAATCATGTGAGGTATGGGTTTACTCTGAGTTTGGACATGTATGAATAAAAGACTGCATGGGCACAAGGACCTGTCACTTGCTATGACCTGGGACATGTATGTTTCTGAGACTGTATGGGCACAAGACCTGTCTCTTGCTATGAGTTGGGATATATATGATCTCGAATATTCACATGGGGCTGATTCAGACCTGATCGTATATGTGCTAAATTTAGCACCTCTACGATCAGATTCCCTGACATGAGGGGGACGCCCAGCACAGGGCTAGTCCGCTCCGCATGTCAGTCCGGCTCCCCGCCACACAAGTACAAAAGCATTGCATAGCGGTGATGCTTTTATACTTGAAGAGTATCTCTTTACCAGCACAGCTCCTAGAGCTACTCGTCACTGTCCGGGTTGCCGCGGCTGCGTGTTGTCACACTCGCAGCGCTGCGGCTTGTCACACTCGCAGCGCTGCGGCTGCCGCGCTTACCGTTCCGGGTGCGCTGTGTCTCTCGGCGGTCGTCGCCCCCTGTGGGCTTCGGGTAGTTGCGTCTTGCTGGTGCTGCCTCCGGCGGGTTCCCGGGGTGTGTGCGCCGCCATTACGCCCAGCGTACACGGGAGCGTGGTGAGAGGGTGACGTCGTCTACCCCTTCCGCCAATCAGGAGAGGGCGGGAAGTTCAAAGGCAGACGCCATACAAAGCCCCGACGCCTGAGTATCGTCTTTCCAATGATCACCAGTCCTAGCAGCGTTCAGCGTGTTCCCAAGCTGAACGTCTCCTGTGTTTCAGCGTTGCAGAGTATCTTCCAGAGGGACATTCTCTGTGCTACCAGCGTTGCAGAGTATCTTTCAGTGAGACATTCCCTGTGCTACCAGCGTTGCAGAGTATCTTTCAGTGAGACATTCTCTGTACTACCAGCGTTACAGTGTATCACTCAAGTGGAACATTCCCTGTGCTACTTGCGTTTACAGTGTATCAGTGGGACATTCCCTGTGCTACCAGCGTTACAGTGTATCACTCAGTGGAACATTCCCTGTGCTACCAGCGTTACAGTGCATCACTCAAGTGGAACATTCCCTGTGCTTCCAGCGTTACAGTGTATCTTTCAGTGATACTTTCCCTGTGCTACCAGCGTTACAGTGTATCTTTCAGTGATACTTTCCCTGTGCTTCCAGCATTACAGTGTATCTTTCAGTGAGACATTCCCTGTGCTACCAGCGTTACAGTGTATCTTTCAGTGATACTTTCCCTGTGCTTCCAGCATTACAGTGTATCTTTCAGTGAGACATTCCCTGTGCTACCAGCGTTACAGTGTATCACTCAGTGAGACATTCCCTGTGCTACCAGCGTTACAGTGTATCTTTCAGTGAGACATTCCCTGTGCTACCAGCGTTACAGTGTATCACTCAGTGAGACATACCCTGTGCTTCCAGCATTACAGTGTATCTTTCAGTGAGACATTCCCTGTGCTACCGGCGTTACAGTGTATCACTCAGTGGGACATTCCCTGTGCTACCAGCGTTACAGTGTATCACTCAGTGGGACATTCCCTGTGCTACCAGCGTTACAGTGTATCTTTCAGTGAGACATTCCCTGTGCTACCAGCGTTACAGTGTATCTTTCAGTGAGACATTCCCTGTGCTACCAGCGTTACAGTGTATCACTCAGTGGAACATTCCCTGTGCTACCAGCGTTACAGTGTATCACTCAGTGAGACATACCCTGTGCTACCAGCGTTACAGTGTATCTTTCAGTGAGACATTCCCTGTGCTACCAGCGTTACAGTGTATCACTCAGTGAGACATTCCCTGTGCTACCAGCGTTACAGTGTATCACTCAGTGAGACATTCCCTGTGCTACCAGCGTTACAGTGTATCTTTCAGTGAGACATTCCCTGTGCTACCAGCGTTACAGTGTATCACTCAGTGGAACATTCCCTGTGCTACCAGCGTTACAGTGTATCACTCAGTGGAACATTCCCTGTGCTACCAGCGTTACAGTGTATCACTCAGTGGAACATTCCCTGTGTTACCAGCGTTACAGTATATCACTCAGTGGGACTTTCTCTGCGCTACCAGCGTTACAGTGTATCTCCCAGATGGACATCTCCTGTGCTTCCAGTATTACAGGGTATCCCTAAGTGGAACGGCTCCCATACTTCCAGAGTTACACTGAATCTCAAATCCTCATTTATTTCTTCAGCATCACTCACAAGTTCTTCAGTCTTCTGTGTGTTTCAACATCGTTCTCAAATCTTCATTCATTTCTTCAGCAGCGCTCAGAAGTTCTTCAGTCTTCTGTGTGTTTCAACATCGTTCTCAAATCTTCATTAATTTCTTCAGCAGCGCTCACACGTTCTTCAGTCGTCTGTGTGTTTCAACATTGTTCTCAAATCTTTATTCATTTCTTCAGCATTGCTCACAAGCTCTCCATTCTTCTGTGTGCTTCAACATCGTTCTCAAATACTCTTTCATTTCTTCAACATCGCTCACAAGTTCTTCATTCTTCTGTGTGCTTCAGCATTGCCCCAAGCCTTGGTCACAACTAATTCTTTAGCATTTGCACGTCGGTTGCAACAACTGAGTTCTGCATGAGGAAAACCTACATCCGGCCATCCCTGGTCGGGCCCAGCTGTGGTTCCTCTTCCCGATCATCAGAAGAACCCCCGAGTTCTCAACACTCCCAACCCAGGTCAGTGACACGTGTGACGTCACGCAGCCACCACGGCCATCCCCACCCGCACAGTTCCGGCACGCTTTCGTTGCTCGGGCGCACCCCTAAAATGGCGGGCAAACAACGCCGGCCTGGCCAGCGAAAGCCTCTGCCTGTTTGACAGATTGCAGGGCTGAGACGGCTGTCTGGCATGCACCGGCGCACTATGGTGCCAACGCATGTGCAGTTCATACCTGATCGGCTGCTGTGGGAAAACGCACAGCACCGATCAGGTCTGAAATAGGCCCATGGTCGTGTCACTTACTATGGGCTTGAACGTGTAAGAATCTTAGCTGGCATGATCTCAATGACCTGTGACTTATGGGCCTTACACACTGGGCGATTACACTGAAAGATATGAACAATCTCGTTCATTTATGAACGAGATATCATTCATATCTTTCAGTGTGTATTCACCATTGAACGATGCGCGGCCCCACACTCGTTCATTGTTGGTGCAAGCCCGTTTATGCCTGTAAGCCAATATGGACAATATTGCCCATATTAGCATGCAGGGCTATGGTGATGGGGGAGTGAAGAAACCTCACTCAACTCGTTGACTGAGAGATTTTAACTGAGCCATTTCCTTTGAACTGGCAGTAGGAGATTTTGACTAACTTTAACAGCGATTTTGAGTACAGGGTCAATGCATGAAACAGGGAAAACTGAGCCGTTGGAGATGGTGCCCCAGGCGACCAATCAGCATTCAAGTAACATTTAAAATTTGCATACTATACAGTTGTAAAGAGCAGCTGATTGGTTGCCACGGGCAACCTCTCCACAGACTCACTTCTCCACACTTAACACTACATTCATGAATAAACCCCATAGGCTGATTTTCCTCTTGGCCTGTGGAGGTGCGACCAGAATCAGCCTATCATAATAGTACCGCCTAGCTAGCATTTATCCATTCATGAATAGACCCCTAAGCGCGCAAGCGATTTTGGCTATGGGAGATTTTGTCTATCCGATTTAAATAGGGGGATGCTTTTACCGAGTGGGGGAGTGTCATATATAATTATTTGTTTTTAACTTTAGATTACAGGGACATCAATGGATTCTACATGGACAAGGGGTCCGGAGTGCTGCGTGGAACACTAGGTAAGTATGTTTGAGTGTATAAGTGTGCAAGTTTGTGTAAATAAAGATTTACTATTACGGTGTGTGTGTTATTTTTTTGGGGGGTATTCCTTTCTTTGTGGAACTAGAGGTACTAGCGAGCCCATTAATTCCCTGTATGCTGGTTCTTGTGGTTTTCCAAGTACCAGCATGCGGGGGTGGCTTGCTGGGACTTGTAGTTCCACTGCAAAAGACAATATTCTTATTTCACACATTTTTAATGGCTATCAGCCCAGGCATCCACTGCTCATGGGTGCTGAGGACAGCCTCGGGCTTCACCCCTGGGTGCATGGAGGGGGGGACCCCTAGATTTAAGGGTTCCCCACTTCCCCAGGGTACCCCGGCCACATTGGATTCTTGAGTCCCCGTCCCCCCCCCTTCTTTCTCCACAACACTGACAGCAAATGCTGCTGCTCTCACCCAATTGACTCTCTTCCACCTTACCCCTTCATAAGCCTGCTGGTGGTAAAACACATACACCACTCCACCTCACTCCTGTGTGCATTACGTGACTCCGGTCCTAACCAACAGTATTGGTTCAGTGTATGCAGTTCACCCGTTCCAACTTATTCCCCCGATGTTTATTTTCACATGCATCCCAGAACCTCCACCCCATCCCCGTATGTCCGGCCGCAAGTGTCTTCAGAATCCCCCCAACCCCTATGTGTGCAATCACGTGTGTCAGCTGGGCCCTCACACCCTTCCTCCCCCCCCCCCCCCTTCCCCGCCACACCTTTGTGTCCACAAAAGCAGTTGATACATTGCAATTGTGTTTTGGCACACATGCATGCTTCGGGCATATAGAGCGGGATTTCCAGCAATTACCCGGCAAAATTCTGGATTTAAAAGGATAAGGGTTATCAAGGGGACATGTAGAGGGCATTGAAAGGGATGGAGAAGTCGCCCATTGGAGATTATAAATAAAAAATAGTTGATTATTTGCATACTTCAAAACAAAACTGAGCAGCTGATTGATTTCTAGAGGCAACTTATCCTATTGGCTCACTCCTCTAGTTGGGTCACTGTCTAAATACATCCCCCCCCTAAATGACCAAGCCTGAAGGCAAATACTGCTCCAGGCACGTTCCAAGCGAGCAGACATGAGGTGCACCACCCTCATTGGGAGGCACTGGGGATGCAAAAGCACGCTTAGGCAGCCTGGGGCTACGGATGCTCCATCAAGCCAGGCTCAGCATACCTGCCAGAAAGTATGGTGGCTGCCATCCGGAGACAGTTCCAGGTGGTATGGGTTCTGGAAAAGCAGCACACAGAATGGGGCACCACACTAAACTCTGGCCTCTGCACTCAAGTCTTTGAAAAGTAAGTGTGCATCAAACCCATGAGATGTATACTGATAATTATCATTTATTTTTTAGTTTTGTATTATGATTATACACCATTGTCCCCTGCTGCTACCATTGTAGCTACCCATTTTAGACTTAGGGCTACTTTTCGCCGGTTGTAGTTCTGGCAGGCTTCCATAGAAACCCACCGCCTGTAATGACACCTGGGCATGGCGAACATGTGAACACGCATGCGCAGATGGCCCGGCATCCCCACACAGGCACATTGCAGGGACGGACTGCTTTTGGAGCACTTGACACTGTATGGGCTGCATGGCTGATAGGATCGCAAATTGCAATGCGATCCTGAGGCGTTAAGACCCCACCCAGATCACATGCATGCAATATGCGATCCTTGACAAATGCCCCTATTAACCTCATGTTTTGTGAACAAATTGTGATGTACTGATAATCCAAATGTCCCCTCGTACAGGGCAAGTCTCCCAGCTCTTGGTGACTAGGATCACATACCAGGGACGCGCAGGCAGGGGAGGCAGTGATTAATTATTAAATTAATATAAAGAAGATACTTATGACACATATTCTGTGTCATAAGTATATTCTTTATGTAATTCTAATAATTTTTCTGGTTGAAATGTGTTTGGGAGGCACTGATAGCAGTGCCTCCCAAACATAATGGAAACGGGACTGAGCTGGGGGGCGGGACCAAGCTTGGGCTGTAAAAGCCCATTCAAATAGATAGGTAAAGCGGCACATATGCAAGTGCCTCGCTGACAGAGACACCACCCCCATGTCAGCGAGGCACCTGTGATTGGACAGCGGATCCAGTGCTGGATCTGCTGTCCAATCCCACACATGCGGCGCTGGAGGCGGCGGGTCCCGGCGGCGAGTGGCGCTGGAGGTAGGCGGGAGTGCGGCTCTTCCCCGACCTCCTACGTCTTCCTGCTGATCAAAGCGCCGTGGTGTGTGGCTCTCCCCCTCCTTCACCCTCCCGCTGACCGGAGCGGCTCTCTCTCCTCCGGTGCGGTTCTCCCCAGCAGGTAATGTTTGTGTGTGTTGTGTGTCCAGCCAGCAGCAGCAGGTAGGGGGGTGGGGGGGACGTCCAGCAGCAGAGGTAGTGTGTGTTTGTGTGTGTGTCCGTCCAGCAGCAGCAGGTGTGTGTGGGGGCGGGGGGTGTCCAGCAGCATCAGAGGTAGTGTTTGTGTGTGTTGTGTGTGTGTGTCCAGCAGCAGCAGGAAGGGGGGGGGGTCGTCCAGCAGCAGAGATAGTGTGTGTTTGTGTGTGTGTCCGTCCAGCAGCAGCAGGTGTGTGTGGGGGCGGGGGGTACAGCAGCATCAGAGGTAGTGTTTGTGTGTGTTGTGTGTGTCCAGCAGCAGCAGGTAGGGGGGGGGGGTCGTCCAGCAGCAGAGATAGTGTGTGTTTGTGTGTGTATCCGTCCAGCAGCAGCAGGTGTGTGTGGGGGCGGGGGGTACAGCAGCATCAGAGGTAGTGTTTGTGTGTGTTGTGTGTGTGTGTGTGTCCAGCAGCAGCAGGTAGGGGGGGGGGGGGGGGGGGGGTCGTCCAGCAGCAGCAGCAGCAGAGATAGTGTGCGTGTGTGTGTGTCCAGCAGCAGCAGGTGTGTGTGTGGGGGGGGGGTGTACAGCAGCAGCAGGTAGGGGGGAGGGGGTGTGTGTGCAGCAGCAGGTAGGGGTGTGTGTGTGTGTGTGTGTGTGTGTGTGTGTGTGTGTGTGTGTGTGTGTGTGTGCAGCAGCAGGTAGGGGTGAGTGTGTGTGTGTGTGGGTCTCGTGCGACTCTCCCCAGCAGCAGGTAGGGGGGGGGGTGTCCTACTAGCTCAATATCTTTTCCCTGTATTGAATTAACCCCCAGCCTGCCACGCTGTCACTTGCACCTGTTACACGTGACTTCTGCACGATACCTGCTCTCATAGGTAGCCTATTGGTCCACCGCGGGCACCGTATATACGAACGTATGGGACCCATCACCTCCGATCATTAAACGATGGCACATATGCCTGGAGGTGACAGGTCCTGTACGCTCGTACATACGGTGCCCGTGGTGGAACAATAGGCTACCTATGACAGCAGGTACCGTGCCGAAGAAGTCACGTGTAACAGGAGATGCAGAAGCAACTGACAGCGCAGTAGGCTGAGGATTAATAGAACATACAGGGAAAAGACATCGGCCCGGTAACAGGTTTTACCGCTATATTACTGCTTAGTACATCCCGCCCTCACACTCTCTCTCTCTCTCTCTCTCCCCCTCCCTCTCTCTCTCTCTCTCTCTCTCAGTTTGTAAGTATAATGTTCATTTTTGCAGGAACCCCTACCCTATTGGATTCTACTGGACAAGTGGACGTGACCGACGTGGGATGTAGGTAAATAATCTTTCTCTTATTTTTACAGGAACCACCTATTGGATTCTACTGGACAAGTGGACGTGAACGGCGTGGGATGTAGGTAAGTATGTGTGAGTGTGTAAGTGTGTTTTAATAAATCTTTACTTTCACGGTGTGTGAGTTGTGTTTTTATTTGGGTATTTTTTTTGTTGTAGAATTACAGGTACCAGCGGGCCCGTTATTTCCCCGCATGCTGGTACTTGAGGTTCTCCAAGTACCAGCAAGCGGGGGAGGCTTGATGGGCCTTGTAGTTCCACAACAAAAAACAATATTCTTTTTTTTACACACATGACTATCAGCCCGGCACCCACCGCCCAGGGGTGCTGGGGACAGCCTCGGGCTTCACCCCTGGCCCTTGGGTGCCTGGAGGGGAGGTGACCCCTTGATTTAAGGGGTCCACACTCCTCCAGGGAACCCCGGCCAGGGGTGACTAGTTGGGGGGGTAATGCCATGGCCGCAGGGACCTACATAAATGTGTCCCCCGGCGGTGGCATTATGTCCCTGGCTAGTGGAGCCCGGTGCTGGTTTTAAAAATACGGGGGACACCTACATCTTTTGTTCCCCGTATTTTTGGAACCAGGACCGGACTAAGCCCGGTGCTGGTTGTCTAAATACGGGGAACCCCTGTCCAATTTTTCCCCAGTATTTAAACAACCAGGACCGGCTCAAAGAGCCCGAGGCTGGTTATACTTTGGAGGGGGGACCTCACGCATTTTTTTTTTACATTTTTTTAACCCATTCAGACCCTTCTCCATTAAGTTAATAGAAGCCCTGGACAAAAGAATTGCATTCATGCCCTCCTCCCACTTCCTTCCCAGTCCCAAACACTATTTTTATTTATTTTTTCTATAAAAATGTACAATATACAACAAGTATGATGAGCAGGCAGGCAGTGGGCATTGGCGGCATCGGACTGAGATGCAAATTAGTGGCGGAGGGCTGGGTCAGTTGATGATGGGCGAGTTTGTAAGCCATTGGCGGTGGCAGCGGGCATTGGCTCGGAGGCGGTAGGGGTCATCGGCAGGATGCAGCGTACATTATGGCTGTAGTGCCTCACCAGCCAGTGACCTCACCGCACGCCACTGTCACATACAGAGGATCTGTCCTGCTCACGTTAGGCCCAGGTTACACAGTACACTGGGTGGGCAGCGCTTAGCCTACTGGCTCTCGCTCAAGGCATCCAGCCGGCGCATAATACATCAACCACCGGCTTTCACGAAACCGTTCAACACTCTGATTGGACCAGAGTGTGCAGAGATGGAAGGGAGGAGATGCCATGTCTAACATGCATATGTATCATCAAAGCCCAAACTCTTGCTGATTTCAAGTGTCCTATTTGTAAAACAGATTTATTTTAAAACATGAGTATTCAGAGGAACTCAGCAGAATTTAAGATTTCCCTGAGGACATAGAAAGGGAAGCACAGCGCATACAGGGGTGTATTTACTAAGCATTACAAGGAGATAAGTACCAAGCAACCAGCTCCTGACATTTTAAAAAAAACAAAAACGTGACAGTTACGAGCTGATTGACTGGTAGTTTATCAGTAACCACTTTATCTCTCTCCAAAGCTTAGTAAATAGAGACCACGTCCCGGGCCAATATTGATCGCACCTTTAGTCATCATATGAATCCAAGTTGGCGGGGAAAGGGCCAAATTTGTGCAGCTCCGAAAAGCTCAGCCATATGTAGATGACCTTCGCCAACACAGCCAATGGTTTCCATTAACACAGTTTGGATATGAGGAGCTCAGTAGCTCTGCTGAGTCCACATATAGGGGGTAATTCCAAGTTGATCGCAGCAGGATTTTTGTTAGCAAATGGGCAAAACCATGGCCCTCATTCCGAGTTGTTCGCTCGTTATTTTACTTCGCATCGGAGCGATTTTTCGCAAACTGTGCATGCGCAATGTTCGCACTGCGGCTGTGTCAAGTAAATTTGCTAAGTAGTTTGGTATTTTACTCACGGCATTACGAAGTTTTTTCATCGTTCTGCTGATCGTAATGTGATTGACAGGAAGTGGGTGTTTCTGGGCGGAAACTGGACGTTTTATGGGAGTGTGTGAAAAAACGCTGGCGTTTCAGGGAAAAACGCAGGAGTGGCTGGAGAAACGGGGGAGTGGCTGGGCGAACGCTGGGTGTGTTTGTGACATCAAACCAGGAACGACAAGCACTGAACTGATCGCACTGGAAGAGTAAGTCTCGAGCTACTCAGAAACTGCTACGAATTTTCTCTTCGCTATTTTGAGTATCTTTCGTTCGCAATTCTGCTAAGCTAAGATTCACTCCCAGAGGGCGGCGGCTTAGCGTGTGCAATACTGCTAAAAGCAGCTAGCAAGCGAACAACTCGGAATGAGGGCCCATGTGCACTGCAGGGGAGGCAGATATAACGTGCAGAAAGTGTTAGATTTGGGAGGTTTATTTTGTTTCTGTGCAGGGTAAATACTGGCTGCTTTATTTTTACACTGCAAATTAGATTGCAGATTGAACACCCCCCACCCAAATCTAACTCTCTCTGCACATGTTACATCTGCCTCCCCTGCAGTGCTCATGGTTTTGCCCATTTGCTAACAAAAATCCTGCTGCAATCAACTTGGAATTACCCCCATAGAACGCAAACTACTGTACTCATGAAAAATATATTTTTTCAGTCTAGTCTGCACATTGACGGGATCTTATTGGAGCTGCTGTCCCTGCAGGATAATATGGAAAAATAGCCCTGGAAAGTAATTTCTTATTACCGGGATATTGGGAGAAAAACACGGGACATATGGGGTGATTCCAAGTTGTTCGCTCGCAAGCAGATTTTAGCAGTATTGCACACGCTAGGCCGCCTCCCTCTGGGAGTGTATCTTAGCTTAGCAGAATTTTGAACGAAAGATTAGCAGAAGTGCGAATAGAAAATTCTTAGCAGTTTCTGAGTAGCTCGAGACTTACTCCTACACTGCGATCAGCTCAGCCCGTTTCGTTCCTGGTTTGACGTCACAAACACGCTCTGTGTTCGGACAGCCACTCCCCTGTTTCTCCAGAGACTCCCGCGTTTTTTCCTGGCCCGCATGCGTTTTTCCGCACACTCCCTGAAAATGGTCAGTTTCTTCCCAGAAACACCCACTTCCTGTCAATCACACTCCGATCACTTTAACGATGAAAATTATTTGTTCTGCCGTGAATAAGTCTACTAAGTTTTGAGCTAAAATACTTAGCGCATGCGCACTGCGTACCATGCGCATGCGCATTTTCGCATTAATCGCTCCGTTGCGAAAATCGGCAACAAGCGAACAAGTCGGAAGGACCTCCATAATTTAGAAGCCTCTAATTTGGTTCACCCATCTCAGAACAAAAAGCACCTCTGTTTATATAAACAAAAAAAACTAAATCAGCCAGGAACTGAGCGGCAGATTTATGAATGATATCGAGACTCCTGGTCGACACCACTAAGCTCGACACCCATTGGACGACACACCTAAGGTCGACCTGAAAAATGGTCGACATGAGTTTTTCACATTTTTTATTTATTTTTTTAACAACCTTTTCCATACTTTGCTATCCACTTGGACTACGATTGGGAATAGTAACCTGTGCCGAGCGCAGCGGTAGTGGAGCAAGGCACCTTGCCTAAAGCATGGCGAGTGATGCGAACCATGCGAGGGAACACTGTGCACTAATGGGGGTTTCCAGTTATTTTTACGGCGAAAACGACACCAAAAAAACAGAAAAAACTCATGTCGACCTTTGTTTGTGTCAACCTTGTTCATGTCGACATTTTGCCCATGTCGACCTATTTGTGGTGTCGACCAAAGTGGTGTCAACCTTGAGTCCCAAACCCATTTATTAAGCCTGGTGAAGTGATTAAGTGGAAGGTGATAACGCACCAGCCAATCAGCTCCTAACTGTCATTTTTCAAAACCCAGCCTGTAACATGGAAGTTAGGAGCCGATTGGCTGGTGCTTTACCACCTTCCACTTTATCACTTCACCAGGCTTAATAAATCTGCCCCTGAGACCTACTAGATAACTATCCATCTTGAAATCTCAACGAGAGCTGGAGAAGGGAGCAAGTCAGGATCCTGACGGTCGGGAACCCAGCGCTCACGATACCGGGATCCAGAAGGACCAGCATGACACCACAACTTCTCACACTGGGGGTGTCCACGACACCCCTGGAGGGAGATTAAAAAAAGAAAACTGGCACGTGTAACGCAGCACTGGAGAAAGGTAATCCTGTAGGGGGATAGAGAATGAGAGACACAGAGGGAGAGGAGAAAGATATACCTGTAGGGGGTTAGAGAATGAGAGACACAGAGGGAGAGGAGAAAAATATACCTGTAGGGGGTTAGAGAATGAGAGACACAGAGGGAGAGGAGAAAAATATACCTGTAGGGGGTTAGAGAATGAGAGACACAGAGGGAGAGGAGAAAAATATACCTGTAGGGGGTTAGAGAATGAGAGACACAGAGGGAGAGGAGAAAGATATACATGTAGGGGGATAGAGAATGAGAGACACAGAGGGAGAGGAGAAAGATATACCTGTAGGGGGATAGAGAATGAGAGACACAGAGGGAGAGGAGAAAGATATACCTGTAGGGGGTTAGAGAATGAGAGACACAGAGGGAGAGGAGAAAGATATACCTGTAGGGGGATAGAGAATGAGAGACACAGAGGGAGAGGAGAAAAATATACCTGTAGGGTGATAGAGAATGAGAGACACAGAGGGAGAGGAGAAAGATATACCTGTAGGGGGATAGAGAATGAGAGACACAGAGGGAGAGGAGAAAGATATACCTGTAGGGGGATAGAGAATGAGAGACACAGAGGGAGAGGAGAAAGATATACCTGTAGGGTGATAGAGAATGAGAGACACAGTGGGAGAGGAGAATGGTAATCCTGTAGGGAATAAAGAGAATGAGAGACACAGACGGAGAGGAGAAAGATATACCTGTAGTGAAAAGGAGTTTGAGAGGCTGGTCGGGAAGAAGGACCAAGAGACATGGAGGCTAAAAGTACAAAAGACTTGGTGGTTGGGAATTGAGGGAGACATGGGGACATAAGGGCCCTACACACTGGCAGATAAAATGCACGATATGAACGTTCTCGTTCATATCGTGCAGTGTGTAGACACCAACGATTAACGATGTGCGGCCCTGCGCTCATTAATTGTTGGTGCCCCGTCGCTTATGCATGCAGGCCAATATGGACGAGATTGTCCATATTAGCATGCAGTGCTATGGAGCCGGGTGACGGGGGGAGTGAAGAAACTTCAATGCCCCCGTCACCAGATCGCCCGTCGGCTGTATCCGCCGTCGGGCAACTCGGTGGCAGATCTGCCAGTGTGTAGGGCCAATTAGGATTTGAAAGGAAACATTAAGGGGGAGTGGAAGAGAAAGAGATGGGGGGTGGGTAGGGGTTGGGATGATTACAGACAGTGGGATGCCGGCTGACAAAATGCAGGCAGTGTGGTGATCGCTCACAAGGCAGAAAGACCGAGGGGCGTAAATAGTGTAACAGGGGTTAGGGGAAGAGGTATACCTGTAGGGGGATAGAAACAGAGGTGCAGGGAGAGAGAAGGGGAGTAGGGAAAGAGAGAGATATGTGGGTTTGGGAGAGGCAGATGACATGAGACGAGAAAGGACATATAATGAAACTTTTTCTGAGGATATATGTAGCAGTAGTCAGACCTGTCTGATGTATGTGGTCTTGGTGTGGTGCAATGACAGAAACCCCTTTACTGACACTGCAGCACAATAGTAAAGACATATAGCTGACAAGAGGTCATCATCCTGTCATGTCTACAGATGGTTCTGCTGCTGCCAACACAAATACATCACCCAGAGCCCACCGACACAACAGACACAGTCACAGCCTTTATTATATAAAAACTCACAATTTACACTGAGTATCCTGACCAGGGCTAAACAAGAGAGAGCTCTAATAAATAAACAATCAATCCAGGATCCAGAAACACACTGCACAGCTGCATCAACCTGCCTCGAGGACACAGACAGAGTGAAAGAAGCCACGTGACGTCAGCTGACCTGCTCCAGCAGGATTCTTTTTTACAAACAAGAAAAACTTTAATCAGTAAAACAAAAACGAACACTGCAGGTCAGCAGATAGCGGCTCTGTGCTGCCCGGAGGGCTGTTAACGGCAGCTAAACCTGACGAAGCGGGCACAGGAGGAAAGGGGCAGCGGTGAGCCATCAGAGGTTTTAGTAATAGCAGAGGGGAATATCGCCGCCATAGTAGCCTATGGCAGTGCGATATTAGGCACAGTACTTAGCACAGGCAGATAACAGTCAGTGAAAATGCTTTAGTACATGCAGAGAAGCGATATGTACAAGCATTTTCACTGAATTTTTTGTTGTGGAGGCTTATCTTCGTTTAGTACATGGACCCCTTAATTGCCAAAAGTTCCTGGTCTCCAATAGTGTAATTTCGTTCGGCCGGAGAGAATTTACGAGAGTGGAAGCCACACGGATGTAACTTCTTATCAGAAGAGTACTGAGAGAGAACGGCCCCAACCCCGACTGAAGATGCGTCAACCTCTAGGAAGAAAGGTTCATCGAAATTTGGTTGTTGGAGAACTGGAGCGGCCATGAAAGCTAACTTCAAGTGGGAAAATGCCTCAATGGCTTCGGGAGGCCACAAACTCGGATTAGAGCCCTTTCTTGTCAGGGCAGTAATGGGCGCGACAATGGTGGAGAAACCTCTAACGAATTTCCTGTAGTAATTCGCAAAGCCCAGGAACCTTTGTATTGCTTTCAAAGAGAGAGGCTGAGTTCAGTCACGAATGGCAGAAAGCTTTTCCGGATCCATGCGAAGCTCCGTCCCCGAGATGATATAACCGAGGAACGGAATTGATGTTACTTCAAAGGTACATTTGGAAAGCTTAGCATAGAGATGATTCTTTCGTAAACGGTGGAGCACTTCTTTGACTTGAGTCCTGTGTTCAACAAGATTCTTGGAAAAAAATCAGTATGTCGTCCAACTATACCACAACACTCTGATATAACATGTCTCGGAAGATTTCGTTGACGAATCCCTGGAAAACAGCAGGAGCATTACTAAGACCGAACGGCATCACCAAGTATTCGTAATGCCCACCTCGGGTATTGAAGGCAGTCGTCCATTCATCCCCTTCTCGGATGCGTATAAGATTATAAGCTCCCCTCAAGTCGAGTTTGAAGAAAACGCGGGCACCACGAACCCTATCAAATAACTCTGTGATTAGTGGCAAGGGGTATTTATTCTTGATAGTGATATCATTTAAGCCGCGGTAGTCGATACATGGTCTCAACCCCCCGTCCTTCTTCTTCACGAAAAAGAAGCCCGCTCCAGCAGGGGAGGAAGAGGGGCGAATAAATCCCTTGAACAGATTGGACTTAATATATTCTGACATAGCTTGAGTCTCGGGAAGTGATAGGGGATATGTGCGACCACGAGGTGGCGTCTTCCCTGGGACAAGGTCAATAGGGCAGTCCCAAGGCCTATGAGGTGGTAACAGATCAGCTGCTTGTTCCGAAAACACATCCTTGTACCCTTGATACGCCTCCGGAATATGCTCTTCATCCGTCTTGGAAGAGACACGGAGCGGACAAACAGGAGTGAGGCAATTAGCGTGACAAAAGGAACTCCAGGACAGAATTTGTGAAGACTTCCAGTCAATGGGAGGATTATGAATTTTTAGCCAAGGCATTCCAAGGACCAGATCATGGTGCATTTCTGAGATCACCAAGAGTTCCAGACTTTCTTGATGTAGAGCCCCGACCTGCAGCTTAACTGGCTCCGTGCGCCACATTTTGAGACCCTTGGAAATCCTAGTCCCGTTGATAGCCGTCAACGAAATAGGCCGCTCGATAGGCCGTAACTTTAAACCCATGCTTTGGACACAGGAGGAAGAAACGAAGTTCCCCGCAGCCCCAGAATCCAACAGGGCTTCACAAGACTTGGAGGCTGATTCGGTTACTAGAGTTACAGGAAGCAAACAGTCCAAAATTGGAGAAGATTTTGTCGTAACCCCCAGCTTGACTCCTCCGGAACAAGCTAGGCCTGCCCGTTTCCCGGACGGGATTTACAAAACTTGAGAAAGTGATCTGCGGCTCCGCAGTAAAGGCAAAGTTTACCCTCACGACGACGCTGTGTTATGCACACCAGTGCCTGCAGGAAAGTACTGGTGTCAGAACTGTTATGCACTCCAGTGCCTGCAGGAATGTACTGGTGTTTGAACTGTTATGCAAAACAAATGGACTCACAGACAGACTGGGGAATATGACATAACGTACACAGAAGGTGATAGGGTAACAAAATACACACAAGGTGAACAGAGAAGCCCAGAGGCTAAGGAACTGGGTATCTCCCTTGTATTAGAACTGCTCAGATGGGAAAAGCAAGATGTTGTGTTTTAATACGTAGAGAACCCGAAATGCTGTTGCTAAGGGCAACAGCAAAACCCTAAAGGGTTACCAACGCGTGTGGCAGTAAACTCCTTGGTCAGAGATGGAATGATAGACACAAGGAGAGCCTCCACAATCCTAATTCTCACTTGCAGTGCACAGGTTCAGCTTACTGCCACTAAACTGACCCCTGACACCTAGCACAGTGAGACAGGATTAGACAGGCAAGTCTTAGAATACAGCCGCAAACTTGCTAAGTTCACAGAGTAGTAACAGAACCCCAGCAAGCTAAACGACTGACTCCAGTCTTACTGCTAGGTCTGGATTGGCAGAGTGTAATACCAAATCCCCAGGCCTATTTGCAGTAAGCAACAAACAAATACAAAGCTACACAGTACTGGTTAACTTTCAGGAACTGACTAACCAACAAAGATTCTGCAGCATCTGCTTACCCTGAGAAGAGGCCTTATAAAGCAGGTGCTGTCCACGCCCCACTCAGACCTCACAGACTGTGAGCACAAAAACCAGCACCGGATCCCCTGCCGTGCACAGAGCCTATAACCACTGCACAGCAAAAGACCCGAACCGGAGTATCAGCTGCGCTCAGGTTACTCCGCTAGCACTTGTCTCCCGGTTGCCATGACGACGTGGCAGCACAGGGCAGGAGACCCTAACAGTACCCCCCCCTCTGACGAGGGGTCAAAGAACCCCTACCACCGGGTTTATCGGGGAACTGCGAGAAGAAAGAGCGTATCAGTCTGGGGGCATGAAGATCACAACTGCACACCCACGACCGCTCCTCCGGGCCATACCCCTTCCAGTGCACCAAAAATGACAGCCGACCCCGAACCACCTTGGAGTCAAGAATCCTTTCAACAACAAACTCCCTCTGGCCACGTATCAGAAGAGGGGAAGGTCTTCCACTGGAAGAAGGATTACTAATCGCCCGTTTTAAAAGGGAACAATGAAATGTTTTATTGATACCCAAAGAACGGGGCAGATCTAACTGAAATGCCACCGGATTGATAACCCTGGTGATCTTATAAGGGCCGATGAACCGGGGGCCTAACTTATGAGATGGCTGTCTCAACTTCAAATTCTTGGTAGACAACCAGACGAAGTCTCCTAATTTGAAGCTGCAGGGTCTTTTCCGCTTATCAAAAACCCTTTTGGTCACTAATGACACAGACACAAGGGCTTTCTTCACTTTCCGCCAAATACCTCTAAGGACCGAAACCACAGAGGAACCACCAGGCGTGGAGTCCAGGGGGTCAAAAGAATTGGCCTTAGGATGATGCCCATACACACAAAGGAAGGGAGAGATCCCTGTAGCAGAGTGAGCCGCGTTGTTATAGGCAAACTCCGCCATGGACAGATGAGCAACCCAGTCAGTCTGACACTTGGAGACATAACACCTGAGGAACTGCTCCAAGGACTGGTTCACCCTTTCAGTCTGCCCATTAGACTGCGGATGGTAGCCTGACGACAAGCTGACAGAAATCTGGAGATCGGAACAAAATGCCCTCCAGAATTTGGCCACAAACTGGGATCCGCGGTCAGAGACCACATCAAGTGGCAACCCGTGGAGACGCACAACATGCAGCATAAATAATTCAGACAGGCGTCTGGCCGATGGCAGCCCAACCAGTGGAACGAAGTGCGCCATCTTCGAAAACCTGTCAACGACAACCCAGATGGCTGTCATCCCAGAGGATTTGGGCAAGTCCACCACAAAATCCATTGAAATGTGGGTCCATGGCTTAGATGGGATAGAGAGTGGATGTAATGGGCCAACAGGAACCCCTCTAGGAGTCTTATTTCGGGCACAGATGTCACATGCCCGAACCCACTGATCCACATCCTTAGCCACCGAGGGCCACCACACCGCCCTAGATAGCAACTCCCGAGTTCTGGCAATACCCGGGTGACCTGCCGACTTCTTGGCATGGAATTCCAGGAACACTCGCTGTCTTAACCTAGGAGGCACAAACAAAAGACCTACCGGAAGGTCTGGAGGAGCCTGCTCCTGTGCTCTAAGGACTAATGATAAGAGGTCCTGGGTAATGCCCACTTTAATACATGATGGGGAAACAATGGGCAACGGCTCCTCGGTGGTCTCCTGGATTGGAGCAAAACTCCGCGAGAGCGCATCAGCCTTGATGTTTTTTGACCCAGGGCGATATGTTATCAAAAAATTAAAGCGAGCAAAAAACAAAGCCCTTCGTGCCTGCCTGGCATTGAGACGCTTTGCTGACTCTAAATATGCCAGATTCTTATGGTCAGTGAGAATTGAGACCACAAACTTAGCCCCCTCAAGCCAGTGTCTCCACTCCTCGAGTGCATCCTTAATAGCCAACAATTCCCGGTTACCCACGTCATAATTCATCTCGGCAGGCGAAAATTTACGGGAAAAGTAAGCACAGGGATGAAGACGATTATCAGACACTCCCATCTGAGAAAGCACTGCCCCAATACCCATCTCAGAGGCATCCACCTCCACCACAAAAGGACGCTCTGGATCTGGGTGTCGCAGCACCTTAGCCGAAACAAATGCCCTTTTGAGACGGGCAAAAGCCGCTTTAGCCTCACAAGACCAGTGAGCAACATCCGCCCCTTTCTTAGTGAGTGCCACCAAGGGCGCCACTATAGACGAAAATCCAGCGATAAATCGTCTATAAAAATTCGCAAAGCCCAGGAAACGCTGAAGCGCCTTCAAACTAGTGGGCTGCACCCAATTCAGGACTGCCTGTACCTTGGAACCCTCCATTTGGAAACCTTCTGGGGAGATAATATATCCTAGAAATGCGATTTGCTGAACTTCAAATTCGCACTTCTCCAGCTTCGCCCCAAGCCGGTGGTCTCTGAGTTTCTGGAGGACTAAGCGTACATGCTTCCGATGTTCCACCAGGGAATGGGAGAAGATTAGGATGTCATCTAAGTATACAACTAAGAATCTATCCAAATATTCCCTGAGCACATCATTCATGAAATCCTGGAAGACTGCCGGGGCATTACAGAGCCCAAAAGGCATCACCAAATATTCATAATGCCCTGAGTGGGTATTAAAGGCAGTCTTCCATTCATCCCCCTCTCTTATTCGGATTAGATTGTACGCACCGCGTAGGTCAATCTTAGAAAAAATGGTGGCAGTACGAAGCTGGTCAAACAAGACCGAAATGAGAGGCAGTGGGTATGAGTTTTTAATCGTGATACGGTTCAATTCCCTGAAGTCGATGCAGGGTCGCAACGAACCGTCCTTTTTACCCACGAAGAAGAACCCCGACCCAACTGGAGACTGTGAAGGTCTGATAAATCCCTTAGCCAAGTTCTCCTGAATGTACTCTGCCATAGCCTGAGTCTCAGGACGTGACAGGGAGTACAATCTGCTCTTGGGAAGCTTAGCATTTGGCAACAAATCAATGGCACAGTCATAGGGGCGATGGGGAGGTAGTACCTCTGCAACTTTTTTGGAGAACACGTCCGCAAAATCTGCATAACACCCTGGCAATCCTGGCAAACTTAGCTGCGAGAGCCTGACTGGAAGGCTCAAGCAACTCCTGAAACAATCAGTACCCCAACTAAGAATCTCCCCAGAGACCCAGTCAAATTGAGGATTGTGGGCCCTTAACCAGGGTAACCCCAACACCAATGGGGCAAAAGTACAGACAGTCACATAAAAGGACAATTTTTCAGAGTGTGTGGCTCCAATAAATAAAGAAATCTGGCTAGTGCAAGAGGTAATTTTACCTTGGGATAATGGTTCCCCGTTTAACCCACAAATCTCAATTTCCGATGCCAAGGGTACTAAGGGAACAGAGTGTTTCAGGGCGAATTGGCGGTCCATAAAAACCCCGTCGGCCCCACTGTCCACAAAGGCCTCAGTCTTGACAGTTTGATCGAGGATCTTCAAGGTCACCGGAATGATAAAAGTCTTCTTGGGAAATTCTGACTTCTGGCCTGACAGGATATTTCCCATCACCCTCAGGCCCTGAAGTTTTCCGGCTTTTCTGGGCATGATACTACCACATGACCTTTATTGCCACAGTACAAACACAACCCCTGCTGTCTCCTCCGCGTCTTCTCACGCGAGGAGAGGCGGGTAGCCCCAATCTGCATAGGCTCCTCGGAAAATTCCTCAGAGTCTGAGGTTCCCTTGGGAAGGAAGGAAATCTCAGTCTCCCTTTCAAGCCTACGCTCTCTCAGCCGTCTATCCACCCGGATGGATAACTGCATGAGCTGATCCAAGCTATCAGGCAAGGGATATTGTACCAGTTGGTCCTTTATCTGGTTAGAAAGACCTCTTCGGTACTGGTGTCTCAGGGCTGGGTCATTCCACTGGGTATCATGGGCCAACCTCCGAAACTCCGTACAGTAAACCTCAACTGGCCTTCGCCCTTGCTTAAGGATCGAAATCTGAGCCTCGGCTGAGGCCGTCTTGTCAGGGTCATCATACAACATGCCCAGTGCCGTAAAAAAAGCATCAACACTTTTAAGCGACGGACAGTCAGGCTGCAACCCATATGCCCAGACCTGTGGGTCTCCTTGTAGCAAGGAAATCACTATGCCCACCCGCTGAATCTCCGACCCAGAAGACTGAGGCCTAAGCCGGAAGTATAGCTTGCAGCTCTCCTTGAAACAAAAGAACTGCGAGCGATCTCCAGAAAAACGATCCGGGAGATTTACTTTCGGCTCCTTAACCCCTGCAGGTGCTGCTGCTGCGGGAGCTCCGCCAGCAGCCTGGGAGGTGTGCATTTTAATGGACAAATCATTAAATTGTCGAGTCAGGACCTGCACCTGATCGACCACCTGTTGCAACGTATTTTGAGGGGTATGCTCCATATTCCCACAAAATTTCAACAGGAGTATTAGGCTGCTGAATATGTTATGCACACCAGTGCCTGCAGGAAAGTACTGGTGTCAGAACTGTTATGCACTCCAGTGCCTGCAGGAATGTACTGGTGTTTGAACTGTTATGCAAAACAAATGGACTCACAGACAGACTGGGGAATATGACATAACGTACACAGAAGGTGATAGGGTAACAAAATACACACAAGGTGAACAGAGAAGCCCAGAGGCTAAGGAACTGGGTATCTCCCTTGTATTAGAACTGCTCAGATGGGAAAAGCAAGATGTTGTGTTTTAATACGTAGAGAACCCGAAATGCTGTTGCTAAGGGCAACAGCAAAACCCTAAAGGGTTACCAACGGGTGTGGCAGTAAACTCCTTGGTCAGAGATGGAATGATAGACACAAGGAGAGCCTCCACAATCCTAATTCTCACTTGCAGTGCACAGGTTCAGCTTACTGCCACTAAACTGACCCCTGACACCTAGCACAGTGAGACAGGATTAGACAGGCAAGTCTTAGAATACAGCCGCAAACTTGCTAAGTTCACAGAGTAGTAACAGAACCCCAGCAAGCTAAACGACTGACTCCAGTCTTACTGCTAGGTCTGGATTGGCAGAGTGTAATACCAAATCCCCAGGCCTATTTGCAGTAAGCAACAAACAAATACAAAGCTACACAGTACTGGTTAACTTTCAGGAACTGACTAACCAACAAAGATTCAGCAGCATCTGCTTACCCTGAGAAGAGGCCTTATGAAGCAGGTGCTGTCCACGCCCCACTCAGACCTCACAGACTGTGAGCACAAAAACCAGCACCGGATCCCCTGCCGTGCACAGAGCCTATAACCACTGCACAGCAAAAGACCCGAACCGGAGTATCAGCTGCGCTCAGGTTACTCCGCTAGCACTTGTCTCCCGGTTGCCATGACGACGTGGCAGCACAGGGCAGGAGACCCTAACACGCTGTCGTTCTTCCGGAGACAGTCGGGATCGGTTAATTTGCATGGGCTCATCCGAGCTAGGCATAGCCACCGGTCTAGGAGTAGGATTCCGGGACCTGGAACGATCTGAACGGCTACGTTCTCTTCCACGCTCCTGCATCCGAAGATCCACCTTGACGCAAAGGGAAATCAACTCTTCTAATGGATTCGGCAGATCCCTTGTAACCAGCTCATCTTTCAGCCGATCGGAGAGACCGTTCCAGAAGGCAGCTCTCACGGCATCATTATTCCAGCGTAATTCAGAGGCAATGGTCTGGAAATGAACCACGTACTGACCCACGGAACGGGAGCCCTGACGAACACGGAGCAAATCGGAAGAAGCAGTGGTCATCCTGCCGGGTTCGTCGAAGATTCTTCGAAAGGACGTGATGAAGTTGGTGTAGTTGGAAACCACGGGATCAGATCGTTCCCACAATGGAGACACCCAATCCAACGCTGATCCCTCAAGCAGGGAAATGATATACGCTACCTTAGAGCGATCCGTAGGGAAGTTATGAGCAAGTAGCTCGAAGTGCACCTCGCACTGATTTAAAAAACCACGGCAATTCTTTGGGTTCCCATTGTAGCGGGAAGAAGTAGGAAGCTGAAGACGTGACCTGGTACCGGCCGGAGGTTGGACATTACTGAAAACAGCAACTGGAGCAGTTACGGAAGCTGGAGCCGGAATTGCGGAGGCTAAGGATGCTTGGATTTGATCCAGTCGGCCGGACAGTTCCTGGAGATATTGCATCACCTGACCCTGTGTCGCCTCTTGAGACTGAACTCGGGAAGCCAAACTTTGGATGGCGCTCGACTCTGTGTTCCGATTCCCCGGGTCCATGTGGCCTGAGTATACTATCACTGACCTGATTGGAAAGTGTTGTGGACTCGGGGCTTCTTCCGGTGACCGGGAAGAGGAACCGCAACTGGGTCGCAGTAGAGATGGCCGGATGTAGGTCTTCCTCATACAGGATTAAGACGGCAGGCAGGAGGCACGGAGGAATGCTTGAAGGTCTCCTGAAAGACAAGACTTGTAAAGATGCTGAATGCTGAGGCACTGAGATGCTGGAGGCACAGGTATTGAGGCACAGCGATGCTGAGTGCTGAGGCACAGAGGTGCTGGAGGCACTGAGGTGCTGGGGGCACAGGTATTGAGGCACGGAGGTGCCGGAGGCACAGGTATTGAGGCACGGAAGTGCCAGAGGCACAGCGATGCTGAGTGCTGAGGCACAGAGGTGCTGGAGGCACAGGTATTGAGACACGGAGGTGCCGGAGGCACAGGTATTGAGGCACGGAGGTGCCGGAGGCACAGCGATGCTGAGTGCTGAGGCACAGAGGTGCTGGAGGTACTGAGGTGCTGGGAGCACAGGTATTGAGGCACGGAGGTGCATGGAGGCGCTTGGGCGCTTGGAAGCACGGAGGTGCTTGGAGGCACGGAGGTGCTTGGAGGCACGGAAGTGCTTGGAGGCACGGAAGTGCTTGGAGGCACGGAGCTGCTTGGAGGCACGGAAGTGCTTGGAGGCACGGAAGTGCTTGGAGGCACGGAGGTGCTTGGAGGCACGGAAGTGCTTGGAGGCACGGAGGTGCTTGGAGGCACGGAGGTGCTTGGAGGCACGGAGATGCTTGGAAGCACGGAAGTGCTTGGAGGCACGGAGACCGCAGGAACGTGGGAGCTCTGGAGATCACAGCTTCTGACAGCAGAATTGATGATACTCAGGCACCGGAGCTCTGCCCGGCGTCTGAATTTAAACTTCCCACCTCTCTCCGATTGGCGGAGAGCGCCGATGACGTCACCCACCCATCTGACTCCCGGGATGCCCGTCCCCCGGACATCCGCCGGGACCAGCGCCGACAGAGCAACAGGAGCCAGGAACCACCAGCGGGGACGGCCGCCAGGAAGCCCAGCGCACCCGGAGGGGTAAGCGCAGCGGCCGCGGCGGCATGACAAGAGGTAGGTAGAGCAGTGGCCTACTGTACCGTACTGCTATATATTATATACTGGTGGTCAGCAAAATTATGCACTGTCCTACTACTATATGTATATACTGCGCACAAAAACTTAAATGCACCACAGATATGGATGGATAGTATACTTGACGACACAGAGGTAGGTAGAGCAGTGGCCTACTGTACCGTACTGCTATATATTATATACTGGTGGTCAGCAAAATTATGCACTGTACTACTACTATATATATACTGCGCACAAAAACTTAAATGCACCACAGGTATGGATGGATAGTATACTTGACGACACAGAGGAAGGTAGAGCAGTGGCCTACTGTACCGTACTGCTATATATTATATACTGGTGGTCAGCAAAATTATGCACTGTCCTACTACTATATATATACTGCGCACAAAAACTTAAATGCACCACAGGTATGGATGGATAGTATACTTGACGACACAGAGGTAGGTAGAGCAGTGGCCTACTGTACCGTACTGCTATATATTATATACTAGTGGTCAGCAACATTATGCACTGTCCTACTACTATATATATACTGTGCACAAAAACTTAAATGCACCACAGGTGTGGATGGATAGTATACTTGACGACACAGAGGTAGGTAGAGCAGTGGCTTACTGTACCGTACTGCTATATATTATATACTGGTGGTCAGCAAAATTATGCACTGTCCTACTACTATATATATACTGCGCACAACTAAAATGCACCACATGTATGGATGGATAGTATACTTGACGACACAGAGGTAGGTAGAGCAGTGGACTACTGTACCGTACTGATATAATTCTGGTGGTCACTGGTCAGCCAAATTCTGCACTGTCCTCCTACTATATACTACAATGCAGCACAGATATGGAGCATTTTTCAGGCAGAGAACGTATAATACTGGTGGTCACTGGTCAGCAAAACTCTGCACTGTCCTCCTACTATATAATACTGGTGGTCCCCTGTCCCACAATAAAGCACACTGAGCACAGATATTTGCAGCACACTGAGCACAGATATGGAGCGTTTTTCAGGCAGAGAATGTAGATATTTGCAGCACACTGAGCACAGATATTTGCAGCACACTGAGCACAGATATTTGCAGCACACTGAACACAGAAACTGAGAGAACGCCAGCTACGTCCTCTCACTATCATCTCCAATGCACGAGTGAAAAATGGCGGCGACGCGCGGCTCCTTATATAGAATACGAATCTCGCGAGAACACGACAGCGGGATGATGACGTTCGGGTGCGCTCGGGTTAACTGAGCAAGGCGGGAGGATACGAGTCTGCTCGGAACCGTGCAAAAATGGGTGAAGTTCGGGGGGGTACGGATTCCGAGGAACCGAACCCGCTCATCACTAGTTAACATCATACACAGCCTTTGTGCTGTCAGTTATAGCCTGTATATTTCACTTCTCACAGTGCAGTGGGGTAGATGTAGTAAGCCTTGGAATGATAATGTGGAGAAATTTATCACCTCAGTAGGCTGATCATGTGACTGGCTAGCATCATAATGAGCCTTTGTGATATCACTCTGGTATACAATATTCTGTAATCACCTATATTTGCTGATTTGTCTTTGCACAGTGTAGGGTATGCTGATTTTAACCTACAGTATATATAAGATAGCTAGATAAAGAATTTTTATGTCATTAATTCGGGTTGTGGTGTATCTACCTCAGAAAGCCGACCATGTGATTTGTTAACATCATAATCAGCCAGAGACATTTCTATAATGGGTTCATGGCATGCAGTGCACATGGGCCTGTGGGTCCAGGGGGCCCACACAGCACACCCTGCACAGATTTCTTCAATACTCACCCCATCCCCCAGAATCCTGAGTTGGTGGCAGCAGATCTGCACAAATCACTACTGTGCAATTTTCCTGGCGTTTCGCGCATACACAGTAGGGAAATCGCTTGGAAAATGGCAGCTGCATCATTTCCCTGAGACTTGCACATGCGCACTAGACTCAGGCACAGCTCTAGAGCAGGGCCGGTTCTTGGCCTTGTGGCACCCTGGGCAAAGTATGGGGCGTGGCTTCAAATGGGGGCGTGGTCAGTTACGCTCCCATTTGTGCCCCCTGTAGCGCCGCTGAAAGAAAAAAAAATATACTTACTATCCCCGTTCCTGATCCAGGCCGCTGCAGACCTCATCCGCCGGCGCCGCGCCGCTCTTCTGCTCTCCTCTCCTCGATTTAAGGGAGAGACGTTATTATGTCTCTCCCATAGAACAACATAGACACTAGAGGTCAGTTATGACCCCTCGTGTCTGTGCCACTATGCTGTGTGGTGCGCGATGACATCATCGCGCACCGCACAGCAAAGGTCCTCTCCATGAAGGGAAACTAGACGCTACGCGTCTGGTTCCCTTCAAAGCCGGGGGCACAGCGGGCACTGCAGGGGGCACAGTGGCGGATCTTGCCATGGTGCAGCGCCCTCCGGAAGGCGGCGCCCCAGGCAAAAGTCCTGCTTGCCCGTGGCAAGATCCGCTACTGCTCTAGAGTCTACTAGTGACCCTAGAGGTCAGAGTCTGCTGCCCTGCTGGCTAGAGAAGATGGGGCCTGGAGAGAGACTGCACAAGAGCCCCGTCTTCTCTTAAATATGCCCCTATAATCAGGATTTGTGAGGTCACTGCTTGGTATACAACTTTCATTAATCAGCTGTATTTGCTGATTTGACTTTGCACAGTGTATGGAAAGCTTGTTGTAACTAGAGATGAGCGGGAACCGGACCCACCGAACTTCTGGGATCCGGGGCTATAGCTCAGATCTCCCTGCCTGCCCCGGATCCCAAATTGAGGCAAAACCTCACAATCCCTCTGTTGGATCTTGAGGTTTTGCCTCGGGTGCCAATCCTATTGAATACAATGGCAGACCACTGGTAGGCTGAGAGAGCCATCTGTCATGGCTTTCAGCTAGTTAGCACTTGTCCAGAGAGTTCAATGGGTACAGCATTCATAGGAGTGCGCAGTACATTTTATTAGGGGGTGCACGATTGGAGGGGGTGTCTAGAATCGCCTATTGGGAGTGACTAACACCGCCTATTGGGGATAGAGGGAGAGAGAGGAGTGGAGACGGAGAGAGAGGGTGGCAGAGAGAAAGAAGCAGAGATGGAGAGAGAGAGAGACAGAGAGGGGGAGATGGAGAGAGGTGGAAGACAGAGAGAGAGAGGGGGGTAGATAGGGAGAGAGGGGGTAGACAGAGAGAGAGAGAGAGAGAGAGTGGGGGTATACAGTGAGAGACAGGGGGAGACGGAGCGAAGGAGAGAGAGAGAGAGAGTGGTGAAGAAGATGGAAGAAAGGTGCAGGGGAACAGAGAGAGATACACAGAAGGAGAGAGATGGGGCAGAAACAGAGAGAGGGGTGGAGATGGAGAGAGAGAAAGGGGAAGAGATGGAGAGAGAGACAGATGGGAGAAGACAGAGAGAAAGGGATAGAAGATAAATTATATTAGGGAATAGGAGAGAGAGTGGAGGAGGGAGGCAGATATGGGGGAGAGAGAGGGTGGTGAAACGGAAGGAAGAGAGGTGCAATGCAACAGAGAGACACACACACACACACACAGGAGATGGAGGGAAAGAGAGAGCAGTGGAGAAGGAGAGAGGGGGCAGTGAGAGAGAGAAACCTCTTGCCTGTTTAGCGGAGAAACGCGTAAGGAAGGCATTCAACACTTGCTGCCCGGTGATATCCACTTACTTTTCTCTGCCTGTCGGTGAGCCACTTCAACAGGGTAAAGGCTATTGCGAGACCGTGCCAAGGAGGTCCGCACCCTGTATATTGGAAGCCGTTGCGGCCGTGAGTACACTGTGACATCCATTGCGGCTAGACATATCAGGGGCTGGAGTATACCGCTGTGATCACCATCTAATACAGCGTACTCTCCCTGTTAGTACAACAATTCTTCAAGCGGTTTTTAAACAACAATTGTCAATATCTAGCCTGTCCCAAGAGACATCTAATGCGGTTAAGCAGAATTGGGGTCGTAGCATACCGCTGTGGACAGTGTTAAACACAGCGCTCTCCCCCTACCAGCAATAAATAATTTCTCAAGTGGCTTCAATTAAGAGACTGCAACTTTACATTCCGGCTAAAAGAGACGTGTGTCCAAATATAACAACTTGTTACTAATAGCACAAGAGTAACCACATGGACATTGACTATTCGTGGATAAGAAGGGCAATTTTTAAAGGAGATATTGCTTGTGGTTTTTTATAGATTGATTACAGCAATTTTGTTATATATATTTTTATGTATGTTTCATGTTATATACCTGGAGTATACATAAAATGAATGCGTTTTAAATTCATCAAGGTTTCCAGCGCTCCCTTGATAGTATTTTCTATCTTTGTGTATTCAATATATTGGGTGGGACAGTACCACCTGTGGGAGATGCAGAAATCTTGTATGCAGTAAATATTCAACAGTTTTTGGTGGTTTGTGAGCGCTGTGTGTTTTCTTTTTATTTGGAGATGGAGAGAGAGAGGGGGAGACACAAAGAGAGAGGGGGTAGACAGAGAGAGAGGGGTAGACAGTGAGAGACAGGGGGGACGGAGGGAAGGAGATAGAGAGTGGTGAAGAGGAAAGAAGAAAGGTGCAGGGGAACAGAGAGAGAGAGAGACACAGAGGGAGGGAGAGAGGGGCGTAGACAGAGAGAGGGGTGGAGATGGAGAGAGGGGCAGAAATGGAGACAGAGACAGAGGGGGTAGACAGAGAGAGAGACACACACACACAGGAGATGGAAAGAGAGCAATGTAGAAGGAGAAAGAGGGGGGCAAAGAGAGAGAGAGAGAGAGAAGCAGAGACGGAGAGAGACACACAGTGAGGGGGAGATGGAGAGAGAAAGAGAGAGGAGGAGACAGAGAGAGAGAGAGAGAGAGAGAGAGAGGGGGTAGACAGAGAGAGAAAGACGGGGGTAGACAGAGAGAGAGGGGAGACGGAGGGAAGGAGGGCTAGAGTGGTGAAGAGGAAGGAAGAAAGGTGCAGGGGAACAGAGAGAGAGAGATGGAGGGGGATAGAGAGAGGTGGAGATGGAGAGAGAGCGGGGAAGACAGAGAGAGGCATAGAAGAGGAATTATATTAGGTAATAGGAGAGAGAGAGAGAGAGAGAGAGAGATAGAGGGGTGAAGAGGAAGGAAGAGTGGTGCAGGGGAACAGAGAGAGATAGACATGAGATGGAGAGAAAGGAGTGTAGAGACAGAAAGAGAGAGACAGAATGGAGAGATGAAGAGAAGGGAGGAGACGGAGAGAGAGGGGGCAGAGAAAGAGAGACAGGGAAGTGGGAGATGGAAGGGGGGATACAGAGAGAGGGGGTGAAGAGAGAGATAGAGGGGGCCCAAGGGAGAAAGAGGGAGAAATAGTGCACAAGAGAGAGAGAGAGAGGGCAGAGGGAGGGAGAGAGAGAGGAGGGGGAGGCAAGAGAGAGTGAGAACTGAGGGGGAGATAGATAGAAAGACAGAGAGAGAGAGGGGTCCAATGGAGAGACAAAGAGATGCTGAGCAGCACTTGCCACTTGTTTCTCCTACCTGCACAATCAAGTGATGCTGCACATCGTGATGGTCAGCGCCTTTGCTTCCCTCCAATGGACGTTTTAGAGCTGGGGACATCAGGGCACATGAAGAAGTATGAAAGTGGAAGAGCTGAGAGATCAACCCCTCTTCCCCCCTCCAGCCGGGAAGTCCCACACAGGCAGCATTATGGAGTATGGGAGGAGGAGCTGAGAGAGCAGCCCCTCCTCCCCCTCCAGCCAGCTAGTCCCACACAGGCAGCATTATTGACTCTGGGGGAAGGAGCTGAGAGTGTGGCTCCTCCTCCCCCTCCCGGCTGGGACCCGAACATTGCAGCAGCCGCGTTGCTGAAGGCTTTGGGGCACTGGCAGCGCAGCGCTGGCATAACATGAGTCAGTGTGACTCTGTAATGCCGGCGCTGTGGCAGGCACAGGAATGAGCAGCGTGCTGCCGGCATGGCATGTGGGGGGTGCTGGACATTAGGGTGTGCCTGTGTGCACCAGGCAACCCCCCGTGCGCACGCCTATGACAGCATTAAACATACCGACCACTGCCACTCCCCCACCCTGAGGACACCCCTGCACTACAGACACAGCCAGCACCCCTGCACAAATGACACCCCTGATACCGCTGGCACAGATGCACAAAGGACACCACAGGCGCCCCAGCACTGCCGACACTGCTGGCACCCTCACACTGCCAACACCGCCAGCACCCCCACACTGCCAACACAGCTGGCACCCTTGCACAGAGGACACCACTGGCACTCCTGTACTGCTGACACCTTTGGCAACCTGCACACAGGACACCACCGGCACCCCAGCACTGCTGATACATCTGGCACCCCTGCACTGCCAGCACTGTCGGCACCCCCGCAATGCTGACACCGTTGGCACACCTGTAGAAGACACATAAGACCTGCACTGTACTGTACTGTATTCAGCCTGGACTGTATCAAACCCGCACTGTATCTAACTCACACTGTGTATGACACACACTGTATCTCATCCACACTGAGTTGTTCGCTTGCTAGCTGCTTTTAGCAGCATTGCACACGCTAAGCCGCCACCCTCTGGGAGTGTATCTTAGCTTAGCAGAATTGCGAACTAAAGATTAGCAGAATTGCGAGTAGAAATTTCTTAGCAGTTTCTGAGTAGCTCCAGACTTACTCCTACACTGCGATCAGTTCAGTCAGTTTCGTTCCTGGTTTGACGTCTCAAACACACCCAGCGTTCGCCCAGACACTCCCCCGTTTCTTCAGACACTCCCGCGTTTTTCCCAGAAACGCCTGCGTTTTTTCGCACACGCCCAGAAAATGGCCAGTTTCCGCCCAGAAACACCCACTTCCTGTCAATCACAGTACAATCACCAGAACGATGAAAAATCCTCGTTATGCCGTGAGTAAAATACCTAACTTTTGTGTAAAATAACTAAGCGCATGCGCTCTGCGAACCTTGTGCATGCGCAGTAAGTGACTAAACGCAATATAACGAAAATCGGCAACGAGCGAACAACTCGGAATGACCCCCACTGTTTTTATGGTTTGGAAGATTTGGGGAAACTGATCAACAAAATGGCTGATTGATCAGGGCTTTACATGGGCACAGAGTGGCAGTCATCAGTGTCCCAGGGCCCCCAGGAGGGAGGTACAGATTGGGCACTGAGAATAGACATGTGCTGGGGGCATGTGCACTTGTGTTGGGAGCATCCATGTCTGCTGTTGCTATTCTACACATGGGAGGTCATTCCGAGTCGTTCGCTCGGAAAATTTCTTCGCATCGCAGCGTTTTTCCGCTTAGTGCGCATGCGCAATGTCCGCACTGCGACTGCGCCAAGTAAATTTGCTATGAAGTTTGGATTTTTACTCACGGCTTTTTCTTCGCTCAGGCGATCGTAGTGTGATTGACAGGAAATGGGTGTTACTGGGCGGAAACAGGCCGTTTTATGGGCATGTGGGAAAAAACGCTACCGTTTCCGGAAAAAACGCGGGAGTGGCTGGAGAAACGGAGGAGTGTCTGGGCGAACGCTGGGTGTGTTTGTGACGTCAAACCAGGAACGACAAGCACTGAACTGATCGCAGATGCCGAGTAAGTCTGAAGCTACTCTGAAACTGCTAAGAAGTTTGTAATCGCAATATTGCGAATACGTCGTTCGCAATTTTAAGAAGCTAAGATTCACTCCCAGTAGGCGGCGGCTTAGCGTGAGCAACTCTGCTAAAATCGCCTTGCGAGCGAACAACTCGGAATGACCTCCATGGTGTAGGGTTTTTTCTTTGCTGTTTGTTAACTACTACTACTTTAGAGCAATGATATTCCAGACACAATTCTTAGTAAGTTTCTGTGTTGGATTGTTTTCTATTGAAAGTACTTGGGAGTTGTTTGATTGGTCATTGCTAATACATTAATTATTTGCAAAACATTTTTAAACAGAAATACTGTAACTGCCGTGTATTTTCGCCACTGCTCTCTTGCTTAGTTTAGGCAGCCAGTCTTTGGCCTATGTTGGTGAACAATGGCCCTCATTCCGAGTTGTTCGCTCGCTAGCTACTTTTAGCAGAAATGCAAACAAAGCCGCCGCCCTCTGGGAGTGTATTTTAGCATAGCAGAATTGCTAACGAAAGATTAGCAATTGCTAATGAAAGATTAGCAATTCTGCTAATATTAGCAGAATTGCTAACGAAAGCAATTTCCTTGCAGTTTCTGGCCCTCATTCCGAGATGTTCGCTCGGTATTTTTCTTCGCATCGCAGTGAAATTCCGCTTAGTGCGCATGCGCAATATTCGCACTGCGACTGCGCCAAGTATCTTTGCTATGAAGATAGTATTTTTACTCACGGCTTTTTCATCGCTCCGGCGATCGTAATGTGATTGACAGGAAATGGGTGTTACTGGGCGGAAACACGGCGTTTTAGGGGCGTGTGGCTGAAAACGCTACCGTTTCCGGAAAAAACGCAGGAGTGGCCGGAGAAACGGTGGGAGTGCCTGGGCGAACGCTGGGTGTGTTTGTGACGTCAACCAGGAACGACAAGCACTGAACTGATCGCACAGGCAGAGTAAGTCTGAAGCTACTCTAAAACTGCTACGAGGTTTGTGATCGCAATATTGCGATTACTTCGGTCGCACTTTTAAGATGCTAAGATACACTCCCAGTAGGCGGCGGCTTAGCGTGTGTAACTCTGCTACATTCGCATTGCGACCGATCAACTCGGAATGAGGGCCTCTGAGTAGCTCCAGACCTACTCCTAGATTGCGATCACCTCAGTCCGTTTAGCTCCTGGTTTGACATCACAAACACGCCCAGCGTCCGAACAGCCACTCCTTTATTTCTCCAGACACTCCTGCGTTTTTACCTGGCATGCCTGCGTTTTTTAGCACACTCCCTGAAAACGGCCAGTTTCCGCCCAGAAACTCCCACTTTCTGTCAATCAGCAGAGCGATTGAAAAGCTTTGTTCGCCTGTGAGTAAAATAGCATAGTTTTGTGTAAATTTGCTTAGCGCGTGCACCGTGAGATGCATACGCATGCGCAGAACTGCCGGATTTTAGCCTATTAGCAATTCTACTAAAATTAGCAGTGAGCGAACAACTCGGAATGAGGGCCAATATTGTGAGCTGTGAGGTGGTCAAAATTTACTGGAAATGACAGGAAATTAATGTTTTGAGGGGATGTAGTCATGTGACCGGCGGACAGGAGACCGCTGTTCACTATACGGACGCCGGAATCCCGAGCGTTGGACAGCCCAATAGTTAGCATGCCGACTAACAGGGAGTATTCCGACACATAGGTGTCCTCTCATACTGTGGGAATTGAACCCACCGGCATTCTGGAGACCGAGATCCTGGGGTCAGTATGGTGACTTCCGATATCTTAAAGCAGGTCTCACATTACCAACCTGTTTAGCTGTTTTTATGATTGCTCGAAAAAACACCAACAGATCTAAAACCAAAACATGTAAGGACATATGTCCTCAGAAAGCTGTTCCCAATCCACCCCTGCACTGAAAGAAAGTGCAATTGAATATATTAGCTCTACATAAATGTTAATAAACAAATGAATATATAGATGTTACAGGCAAGAATTATAAAACTTCACTGGGCCTTTCAAACAGCAATGGAAATTTTTTTTTAAAAAAATTGTAATACTGAAAGCTATATTATACACCCCCCTCCCCCATGGTGACCAGTTTCTTTCATTGTTTTCTGTGGGGGGCAATGTGTGTGTTTTTTCCTGTGAGGGCCAATGTGTTTTATTATTTTCAGACACCAGGGACGTGTGTGAGCTAAATGGCTCAGGGACAGATTTACACACATTATATGATCCAAGTGGTACATCTGGGCATTATACACATGTGCAGCAGTATAAACTCCTGGCATAGACTTTTTACTCCAGAGTTTTGGCTATAAAAATGATTCTAATAATGCAAAGAAGATATTTCAAACAGATTCATTGGGGTATATTTACAAAGATTCGTGTTTTGGCCGTTTTGAAGGGTGTTTGAACTCGAATGGTATCGGGTGCATTTTACTGCAACTTTTTGAATCCTGATACGATCATTCACTAAGCTGCCGAGTTTTGCACAATCGTTTTTTCCGATGTAGATGTGATTCGTAATATCAGGCAGTGTTTTACGGGAGTGATGAGTAAAACACTGCCTGACAAAACACAAGGAATCCCGTCCGGATCTGTGAGATCCGTGCAGGGCTTCATTGTGTACCTTAAAAAGTTGATTAAAGTCTTAAAAAATCTGAAAAAAATTGCGTGGAGTCCCCCCTCCTAAGCACAACCAGCCTCAGGCTCTTTGAGCCGGTCCTGGTTGAAAAAATATGGGGGGGAAAATGACAGGGGTTCCCCCATATTTAATCAACCAGCACCGGGCTCTGCGCCTGGTCCTGGTTGCAAAAATACGGGGGACAAAAAGCGTAGGGGTCCCCCGTATTTTTGAAACCAGCACCGGGCTCCACTAGCCAGGTACATAATGCCACAGCCGGGGGACACTTTTATACTGGTCCCTGCGGCCCTGGCATTACATACCCAACTAGTCACCCCTGGCCGGAAAAAGCAGGTCTATTTTTTGCTGCTTTTTTTAACGAATCTAAAAAAAACAGACCCGCACTTGAGCACTCGGAAACTAACACCCAAATACGAATGAATAGTGAATGCCCGTATTGTATGAAATAACAGCCGTGTTTGACCGATGGTCTATTCATTCGTATTTCGGAACTTTGCAAATCAAACCATTACGAATAGTCCAAACACTGCCGAGATTGGTGCTTAGTGAATTCCCGGATTGGGACTTAGAAAAAAAAACACAAATCGGACAAACTCGGATTTTTAGTAAATACTGGCCATTGTATTTTTCATACACTTTATACAGTCAAAACTCTGACACAAACGTTAATATGCCTCACCTGCCTCACCCCACCGCACGTCACTGTCAGACACACACACTAAAAAGTGTATTAGAAATGTCAGTGCCATAACTAGGCATTTTAGCGCTGTGTGCAAGAAACGGCATTGGCCCCCCCATGCAAGATAGGGGCAGTGCGCGCGTAGGCGTGCAAAAAATATATAGGGGCGTGGATTCATGGGGAAGGGGCGTGGCCACAAAGTAATACCAATTCATACTACGGTGCACAGTAGTCTTCATTATTGAAATTACGCTGCACAGTAGCGCCACTACACCAGGTAGAGCCCCTTTTACACATTACAGCAGACAGTCCCCCTTTTTACACATTACGGCAGACAGCGTCCCTTTTTTACACATTACGGCAGACAGCGTCCCCCTTTTTACACATTATGGCAGACAGCGGCCCCTTTTTACACATTACGGCAGACAGCGTCCCCTTTTTTACACATTACGGCAGACAGCGTACCCCTTTTTACACATTATGGCAGACAGCGTCCCCCTTTTTACACATTATGGCAGACAGTGTCCCCCTTTTTACACATTACGGCAGCCAGTCCCCCTTTTTACACATTGCAGCTGACACAATAGATAGAGAAATAGAGAGAGAGAAAGAGAGAGAGAGAAAGATACTTACCATCTCTCCCCGCTGGCAGTCAGGCTCCTCGTGCTGGCAGATCCCTCGGTGCAGGCAGCGGAGAAGGAGGAGGTGGGAGGGGGACTGGAGCCGCAGCAGCGCTATGTAATTGGTAGAGGCGCCGCTGCAGCAGTCCCCTCTCCTTCTGTATTGGCTGCCCGTCGCCGCTGTGAATGCTGGGATGAGGGAAGCGCATCCCAGCATTCACAGCAGCACCGGGCAGCCAATACGGAAGGAGAGGGGACAGCTGCAGCGGCGCTACTACCAATTACATAGCGCTGCTGCGGCTCCAGTCCCCCTCCCTCCTCCTCCTTCTCCGCTGCCTCCGGCGCTGCTGCTCTCCTCCCCAGCACGGCGCACACAGCAGAGGCAGCATGTAATGAGTCGATTTGACTCATTACATGCCGCTGGCCGTTGCACCCTCGGGGCAACTGCGCTGTGTGCTAGGCACATCTGGCACACACGTAGTTGCGGCCCTGAGAAATGTGTTGGCACAAAGGGCTCTTAAGAACATACCACCGTCGATTTTCGACAGTAGCTTGGATGGCTTAACGTGGAAGGGTGCTGTTTTTCAATTTAAAACTTCCAAAATTGACTCATTTACTCGCCCTATGCTGGATTTATCTATGGTAACAGGCATTGTAAAATGGCAACATAAATTACCTGAGATTAGTGATGTGCACCGGACATTTTTCGGGTTTTGTGTTTTGGTTTTGGATTCGGTTCGGCGGCCGTGTTTTGGATTCGGACGCGTTTTGGCAAAACCTCACCGAAAATTTTTTGTCGGATTCGGGTGTGTTCTGGATTCGGGTGTTTTTTTCAAAAAACCCTAAAAAACAGCTTAAATCATAGAATTTGGGGGTCATTTTGATCCCATAGTATTATTAACCTCAATAACCATAATTTCCACTCATTTCCAGTCTATTCTGAACACCTCACACCTCACAATATTATTTTTAGTCCTAAAATTTGCACCGAGGTCGCTGGATGGCTAAGCTAAGCGACACAAGTGGCCGACACAAACACCTGGCCCATCTAGGAGTGGCACTGCAGTGTCAGGCAGGATGGCACTTCAAAAAAATTGTCCCCAAACAGCACATGATGCAAAGAAAAAAAGAGGCGCACCAAGGTCGCTGTGTGACTAAGCTAAGCGACACAAGTGGCCAACACAAACACCTGGCCCATCTAGGAGTGGCACTGCAGTGTCAGACAGGATGGCACTTCAAAAAAATTGTCCCCAAACAGCACATGATGCAAAGAAAAATGAAAGAAAAAAGAGGTGCAAGATGGAATTGTCCTTGGGCCCTCTCACCCACCCTTATGTTGTATAAACAGGAAATGCACACTTTAACGAACCCATCATTTCAGCGACAGGGTCTGCCACATGACTGTGACTGAAATGACTGATTGGTTTGGGCCCCCACCAAAAAAGAAGCAATCAATCTCTCCTTGCACAAACTGGCTCTACAGAGGCAAGATGTCCACCTCATTATCATCCTCCGATTCCTCACCCCTTTCACTGTGTACATCCCCCTCCTCACAGATTATTAATTCGTCCTCACTGGAATCCACCATCTCAGATCCCTGTGTACTTTCTGGAGGCAATTGCTGGTGAATGTCTCCACGGAGGAATTGATTATAATTCATTTTGATGAACATCATCTTCTCCACATTTTCTGGAAGTAACCTCGTACGCCGATTGCTGACAAGGTGAGCGGCTGCACTAAACACTCTTTCGGAGTACACACTGGAGGGAGGGCAACTTAGGTAGAATAAAGCCAGTTTGTGCAAGGGCCTCCAAATTGCCTCTTTTTCCTGCCAGTATACGTACGGACTGTCTGACGTGCCTACTTGGATGCGGTCACTCATATAATCCTCCACCATTCTTTCAATGGTGACAGAATCATATGCAGTGACAGTAGACGACATGTCAGTAATCGTTGCCAGGTCCTTCAGTCCGGACCAGATGTCAGCATTCGCTCCAGACTGCCCTGCATCACCGCCAGCGGGTGGGCTCGGAATTCTTAGCCTTTTCCTTGCACCCCCAGTTGCGGGAGAATGTGAAGGAGGAGATGTTGACGGGTCACGTTCCGCTTGACTTGACAATTTTCTCACCAGCAGGTCTTTGAACCTCTGCAGACTTGTGTCTGCCGGAAAGAGAGATACAACGTAGGTTTTAAATCTAGGATCGAGCACGGTGGCCAAAATGTAGTGCTCTGATTTCAACAGATTGACCACCCGTGAATCCTGATTAAGCGAATTAAGGGCTCCATCCACAAGTCCCACATGCCTAGCGGAATCGCTCTGTTTTAGCTCCTCCTTCAATGTCTCCAGCTTCTTCTGCAAAAGCCTGATGAGGGGAATGACCTGACTCAGGCTGGCAGTGTCTGAACTGACTTCACGTGTGGCAAGTTCAAAGGGTTGCAGAACCTTGCACAACGTTGAAATCATTCTCCACTGCGCTTGAGTCAGGTGCATTCCCCCTCCTTTGCCTATATCGTGGGCAGATGTATAGGCTTGAATGGCCTTTTGCTGCTCCTCCATCCTTTGAAGCATATAGAGGGTTGAATTCCACCTCGTTACCACCTCTTGCTTCAGATGATGGCAGGGCAGGTTCAGGATTGTTTGGTGGTGCTCCAGTCTTCTGTACGCGGTGGCTGAATGCCGAAAGTGGCCCGCAATTCTTCGGGCCACCGACAGCATTTCTTGCACGCCCCTGTCGTTTTTTAAATAATTCTGCACCACCAAATTCAATGTATGTGCAAAACATGGGACGTGCTGGAATTTGCCCAGATGTAATGCATGCACAATATTGCTGGCGTTGTCCGATGTCACAAATCCCCAGGAGAGTCCAATTGGGGTAAGCCATTCTGCGATGATCTTCCTCAGTTTCCGTAAGAGGTTGTCAGCTATGTGCCTCTTCTGGAAAGCGGTGATACAAAGCGTAGCCTGCCTAGGAACGAGTTGGCGTTTGCGAGATGCTGCTACTGGTGCCGCCGCTGCTGTTCTTGCTGCGGGAGGCAATACATCTACCCAGTGGGCTGTCACAGTCATATAGTCCTGAGTCTGCCCTGCTCCACTTGTCCACATGTCCGTGGTTAAGTGGACATTGGGTACAATTGCATTTTTTAGGACACTGGTGACTCTTTTTCTGACGTCTATGTACATTTTCGGTATCGCCTGCCTAGAGAAATGGAACCTAGATGGTATTTGGTACCGGGGACATAGTACCTCAATCAAGTCTCTAGTTGCCTCTGAATTAACGGTGAATACCGGAACCACGTTTCTCACCGCCCAGGCTGCCAAGGCCTGAGTTATCTGCTTTGCAGCAGGATGACTGCTGTGATATTTCATCTTCCTCGCAAAGGACTGTTGGACAGTCAATTGCTTACTGGAAGTAGTACAAGTGGTCTTCCGACTTCCCCTCTGGGATGACGATCGACTCCCAGCAGCTACAACAGCAGCAGTAGGCGTTACACTCAAGGATGCATCGGCGGAATCCCAGGCAGGAGAGGACTCGTCAGACTTGCCAGTGACATGGCCTGCAGGACTATTGGCTTTCCTGGGTAAGGAGGAAATTGACACTGAGGGAGTTGGTGGTGTGGTTTGCAGGAGCTTGGTTACAAGAGGAAGGGATTTAGTGGTCAGTGGACTGCTTCCGTTGTCATCCAAAGTTTTTGAACTTGTCACTGACATGATGAATGCGCTGCAGGTGACGTATAAGGGAGGATGTTCCGAGGTGGTTAACGTCCTTACCCCTACTTATTACAACTTGACAAAGGCAACACACGGCTTGACACCTGTTGTCCGCATTTGTGTTGAAATAATTCCACACTGAAGAGCTGATTTTTTTTGTATTTTGACCAGGCATGTCAATGGCCATATTCGTCCCACGGACAACAGGTGTCTCCCCGGGTGCCTGACTTAAACAAACCACCTCACCATCAGAATCCTCCTTGTCAATTTCCTCCCCAGCGTCAGCAAAACCCATATCCTCATCCTGGTGTACTTCAACAGTGACATCTTCAATTTGACTATCAGGAACTGGACTGCGGGTGCTCCTTCCAGCACTTGCAGGGGGCGTGCAAATGGTGGAAGGCGCAAGCTCTTCCCGTCCAGTGTTGGGAAGGTCAGGCATCGCAACCGACACAATTGGACTCTCCTTGGGGATTTGTGATTTAGAAGAACGCACAGTTCTTTGCTGTGCTTTTGCCAGCTTAAGTCTTTTCATTTTTCTAGCGAGAGGATGAGTGCTTCCATCCTCATGTGAATCTGAACCACTAGCCATGAACATAGGCCAGGGCCTCAGCCGTTCCTTGCCACTCCGTGTCGTAAATGGCATATTGGCAAGTTTACGCTTCTCATCAGACGCTTTCAATTTTGATTTTTGGGTCATTTTACTGAACTTTTGTTTTTTGGATTTTACATGCTCTCTACTATGACATTGGGCATCAGCCTTGGCATACGACGTTGATGGCATTTCATCGTCTCGGCCATGACTAGTGGCAGCAGCTTCAGCACGAGGTGGAAGTGGATCTTGATCTTTCCTTATTTTAACCTCCACATTTTTGTTCTCCATTTTTTAATGTGTGGAATTATATGCCAGTATCAATAGCAATGGCCTACTACTATATATACTGCGCACAACTAAAATGCACCACAGGTATAGAATGTAGATGGATAGTATACTTAATGATGACACAGAGGTAGGTACAGCAGTGGCCTTCCGTACCGTACTGCTATATATACTGGTGGTCACTGTGTCAGCAAACTGCAAAACTAAAATGCACCACAGGTATAGAATTAGAATGTAGATGGATAGTATACTTAATGACGACACAGAGGTAGGTACAGCAGTGGCCTTCCATACTGTACTGCTATATATACTGGTGGTCACTGTGTCAGCAAAACTCTGCACTGTACTCCTCCTATATAATATTATACTGGTGGTCCCGACTCCCCAGTCCCCACAATAAAGCAGCACACTGAGCACAGATATGGAGTGTTTTTCAGGCAGACAACGTATACTGGTGGTCACTGTCGGCAAAACTCTGCACTGTACTCCTGCTATATAATACAGCTGCTCCCCAGTCCCCACAATTAAGCAGTGTGAGCACAGATATATGCAGCACACTGAGCACAGATATGGAGTGTTTTTTTCAGGCAGAGGAAGGATAAAACTGTTGGTCACTGATCAGCAAAACTCTGCACTGTACTCCTCCTATATTAATATAAAGCTGCTCCCCAGTCCCCACAATGATATAAGCAAGCACAAATATTTGCATCAACTCAACAATGAATAAACGGAGAGGACGCCAGCCACGTCCTCTCCCTAACATTTCCAATGCACGAGTGAAAATGGCGGCGACGCGCGGCTGCTTATATAGAATCCGAATCTCGCGAGAATCCGACAGCGGGATGATGACGTTCGGGCGCGCTCGGGTTAACCGAGCCATACGGGAGAATCCGAGTATGGCTCGGACCCGTGTAAAAAGGGTGAAGTTCGGGGGGGTTCGGTTTCCGAGAAACCGAACCCGCTCATCACTACCTGAGATCTCACTGCAAGACATAGTAACCTCTTGTCAGAAATTAAATAAGTCTTTGGTATCTATTTCATACTCTGAAATGCACTTAAAAATCTTACATAGGGCATATTTTTCACCCAGATTGAATTTTTTGATAGGAGAAGCTACTAATGCTAACTGTTATAAATGCAATGAACCGGACGCAGATCTATTACATTGTTTATGGTCGTGTCCGAAAATGGTAACACTATGGAATGCTGTCCAGGATTATATTACTATGGCTCTGAATATACCTTTTCAGATATCAAAAGCTTGGGCCTTCTGGAATATCCTTTCGGCCCAAAGAGTTGATCGCAGCAGAAAGGGTGTTTCTGGGCGGAAACTGGACGTTTTATGGGTGTGTGTGAAAAAACGCTACCGTTTCTGGGAAAAACGCGGGAGTGGCTGGAGAAATGGAGGAGTGTCTGGGCGAACGCTGGGTGTGTTTGTGATGTCAAACCAGGAACGACAAGCACTGAACTGATCGCAGATGCCGAGTAAGTCTCGAGTTACTCAGAAACTGCAGACTATAACAGCTGGGGCGGGGAGGTGCGCGGTGACTATAACACCGGGTCTGGGGGTGGGGGGGGGGGGGCAGGTGTGCGGTGACTATAACAGCAGGTCTGGGGGCGGGGGGGGGGGGGCAGGTGTGCGGTGACTATAACAGCGGGGGCGGGGAGGGTGCGTTCACCAGGGCCGGATTAACAATGGGGCGGATGGAGCTGCAGCTCCAGGCCACCCATTGAAAATAGGCCCACAGAGCTCCCTTCCAGTGCAGCCAGTGATGACAGGAAAAAAAAATCCTGTCAGCAGCAGCACACTCACCTCCTTGCCGCCCAGTCACACATCCACCCCGAACCGGCCGGCTGAAGTCTCACCACCCGTGGGCTTATTCAAAACTACAGTAGCTGCCACTGTCTGAATGTGCCCGAGGCCCCGCCCCCGGATCCGCCCGAGGCCCCGCCCCCATCCCGACCCGAAGCTCCGCCCCCGCATCCGATGTTACACACAGTCTGGTGTGGAGCAGCACAAAGTCACAAACTGCACAACAGTAAAAGTAGAAGAGCAAGGTAGGTGCTGCAGTGGTCACAATGTCAATCCATACATGTATTAAGTAAGAGGAATGGGAGCATAATTTTTATGATATTATAAAAGGGGTGGGGACAGGCAGCTCAAGTCATAGAAATACTGCATATAAGGGGGGAGGTTAGTGGGTAAAAGTTACATACACATATAAGGAGGAACAGGGCCAAGGTTCAATATAAAGGGGGTCAGGAGGCACAACTTAAATATAAAAGGGAGAATATAGGTACAATGTAAATAATATATATAATGGGGGTAGGTGACATCATAACTAAATATGTAAGGGGGCATGTCACATAAATTAATAAAAACATATTAACATCAGTATAAACCGCTGCATCTGTGTATAATGCCCACATGTATATACTGCTGCACCTGTATATAATGCCCACATGTATATACTGCTGCACCTGTGTATAACGCCGACGTATATACTGCTGCGCCTGTGTATAACGCCCACATGTATATAGTGCTGCACCTGTGTATAATGCCCCCATGTATATACCGCTGCGCCTGTGTATAATGCCCACGTATATGTACTGCTGCGCCTGTGTACAATGCTTACGTGTATATACCGCTACACCTGTGTATAACGCCCACATGTATATACTGCTGCACCTGTGTATAACGCTGACATGTATATACTGCTGCACCTGTGTATAATGCCCACATATATATGCTGCTGCACCTGTGTATAATGCCCACATGTATATACTGCTGCACCCGTGTATAATGCCCATATGTATATACCGCTGCACCTGTGTATAATGCCCACATGTATATACTGCTGCACCTGTGTATAATGCCCACATGCACCCTTGGACTCATTTATTGTGTGTAAATCTGGCTCTGGTACTAGCCAGTGCTTCCTCAGCCATTTTCCTCACCGCACATCCCTGGTGGTAGGGCACATAGATTATAAGCTTCACTGGGGCAGGGACTGATGTGAATGGGCAAACACTCTCTGCAAAGCACTGTGGAATATGTGTGAGCTATATAAATAACTGGTAATGTTAAAAATAATTTTTATTGGCCTGCATTGAGCAGGAAAACACAGCAAAGTGCAAGGAGTGTGTGCTGTGTATGACGGCGGGGAGCACTGGCTATGCATTGATAGCTACTCCCCCACCCCCACCCACACACTTGTAGCTCAAAGAGTCATAAACTGCTCACCTGTAGATGCCTGGGCGTAGAAAAAGTGAATTACCAGAGAGAGGCCAATGTTAATTTATTAACCTAATTTGTGTTTCCAGAGAGAGCTTATTTAATAACCAGTATTAGCATTCCGGCAGACTTTTAAAAAAAAATAGTTTTCAAGGAGCGCCATTTTCTTATTTCTCTTATTTTTCACACTGGCTGCGCAGCCTGCAGGGGTAGAGAAGGAGCGGCTGCAACACTGTAGACCTGTTCTCTCTGACATTTACTGAGCATCGCGGCTGTAAAGTAAGGAGGGTGATGAAGGAAAGGTCGGTCCAGAATGTGAGGGATGGAGCAGAGTAATGGAGGACAGGAGGGGCCAGAGTATGAGGGAAGGAGCAGAGTGATGGAGGAGAGGAGGGGCTGGAGTGTGATGGATGGAGTGTGAGTGGAGGAGGGGCTGGAGTGTGAGGAATGGAGCAGAGTGATGGCGGAGAGGAAGGGCTGTAGTGTGAGGGAAGGAGCAGAGTGATGGCGGAGAGGAGGTGCCGGAGTGTGAGGGATGGAGCAGAGTGATGGAGGAGAGGAGGTGCCGGAGTGTGAGGGAAGGAGCAGAGTGATGGAGGAGAGGAGTGACCGGAGTGTGAGGGAAGGAGCAGAGTGATGGCGGAGAAGAGGGGCTGGAGTGTGAGGGATGGAGCAGAGTGATGGAGGAGAGGAGTGACCGGAGTGTGAGGGAAGGAGCAGAGTGATGGCGGAGAGGAGGGGCTGGAGTGTGAGGGAAGGAGCAGAGTGATGGCGGAGAGGAGGTGCCGGAGTGTGAGGGAAGGAGCAGAGTGATGGCGGAGAGGAGGGGCCAGAGTATGAGGGATGGAGCAGAGTGATGGCGGAGAGGAGGGACCAGAGTATGAGGGATGGAGCAGAGTGATGGAGGAGAGGAGTGACCGGAGTGTGAGGGAAGGAGCAGAGTGATGGAGGAGAGGAAAGGCTGGAGTGTGAGGGATGGAGCAGAGTGATGGAGGAGAGGAAGGGCTGGAGTGTGAGGGATGGAGCAGAGTGATGGAGGAGAGGAGGTGCTGCAGTGTGAGGGATGGAGCAGAGTGAAGGAGGAGAGGAGGTGCCGGAGTATGAGGGATGGAGCAAAGTGATGTAGGAGAGGAGTGACCGGAGTGTGAGGGCAGGGGCAGAGTGATGAAGGAGAGGAAGGGCTGGAGTATGAGGGCTGGAGCAGAGTGATGGAGGAGAGGAAGGGCTGGAATGTGAGGGATGGAGCAGAGTAATGGAGGACAGGAGGGGCCAGAGTATGAGGGAAGGAGCAGAGTGATGGATGAGAGGAGGGGCTGGAGTGTGATGGATGGAGCAGAGTGAAGGAGGAGGGGTTGGAGTGTGAGGAATGGAGCAGAGTGATGGAGGAGAGGAAGGGCTGGAGTGTGAGGGAAGGAGCAGAGTGATGGCGGAGAGGAGGGGCCGGAGTGTGAGGGAAGGAGCAGAGTGATGGCGGAGAGGAGGTGCCGGAGTGTGAGGGATGGAGCAGAGTGATGGAGGAGAGGAGGTGCCGGAGTGTGAGGGAAGGAGCAGAGTGATGGCGGAGAGGAGGGGCCAGAGTATGAGGGATGGAGCAGAGTGATGGCGGAGAGGAGGGACCAGAGTATGAGGGATGGAGCAGAGTGATGGAGGAGAGGAGTGACCGGAGTGTGAGGGAAGGAGCAGAGTGATGGAGGAGAGGAAGGGCTGGAGTGTGAGGGATGGAGGAGAGGAAGGGCTGGAGTGTGAGGGATGGAGCAGAGTGATGGAGGAGAGGAGGTGCTGCAGTGTGAGGGATGGAGCAGAGTGAAGGAGGAGAGGAGGGGCCGGAGTGTGAGGGATGGAGCAGAGTGATGTAGGAGAGGAGTGACCGGAGTGTGAGGGAAGGAGCAGAGTGATGAAGGAGAGGAAGGGCTGGAGTGTGAGGGATGGAGAAGAGGAAGGGCTGGAGTGTGATGGATGGAGCAGAGTAATGGAGGACAGGAGGGGCCAGAGTATGAGGGAAGGAGCAGAGTGATGGAGGAGAGGAGGGGACGGAGTTTGATGGATGGAGCAGAGTGATGGAGGAGAGGAGGTGCTGGAGTGTGAGGGATGGAGTAGAGGAGGTGCCGGAGTCGGATGGATGGAGCAGAAGAGGAGGGACCGGAGTGTGAGGGATGAAGCAGAGTTATGGAGAACAGAAGGGGCCAGAGTATGAGGGAATGAGCAGAGTGATGGAGGAGAGGAGGGGCTGGAGTGTGATGGATGGAGCAGAGTGATGGAGGAGAGGAGGTGCTGGAGTGTGAGGGATGGAGCAGAGTGAAGGAGGAGAGGAGGTGCCGGAGTGTGATGGATGGAGCAGAGTGATGGAGGAGAGGAGGGACCGGAGTGTGAGGGAAGGAGCAGAGTGATGGAGGAGAGGAGGTGCCGGAGTGTGAGGGCTGGAGCAGAGTAATGGAGGGCAGGAGGAGCCAGAGTATGAGGGAAGGAGCAGAGTGATGGAGGAGAGGAGGGGCCGGAGTGTGATAGATGGAGCAGAGTGATGGAGGAGAGGAGGTGCCGGAGTGTGAGGGAAGGAGCAGAGTGATGGCGGAGAGGAGGTGCCGGAGTGTGAGGGATGGAGCAGAGTGATGGAGGAGAGGAGGTGCTGGAGTGTGAGGGAAGGAGCAGAGTGATGGCGGAGAGGAGGGGCCAGAGTATGAGGGATGGAGCAGAGTGATGGCGGAGAGGAGGGACCAGAGTATGAGGGATGGAGCAGAGTGATGGAGGAGAGGAGTGACCGGAGTGTGAGGGAAGGAGCAGAGTGATGGAGGAGAGGAAGGGCTGGAGTGTGAGGGATGGAGGAGAGGAAGGGCTGGAGTGTGAGGGATGGAGCAGAGTGATGGAGGAGAGGAGGTGCTGCAGTGTGAGGGATGGAGCAGAGTGAAGGAGGAGAGGAGGGGCCGGAGTGTGAGGGATGGAGCAGAGTGATGTAGGAGAGGAGTGACCGGAGTGTGAGGGAAGGAGCAGAGTGATGAAGGAGAGGAAGGGCTGGAGTGTGAGGGATGGAGAAGAGGAAGGGCTGGAGTGTGATGGATGGAGCAGAGTAATGGAGGACAGGAGGGGCCAGAGTATGAGGGAAGGAGCAGAGTGATGGAGGAGAGGAGGGGACGGAGTTTGATGGATGGAGCAGAGTGATGGAGGAGAGGAGGTGCTGGAGTGTGAGGGATGGAGTAGAGGAGGTGCCGGAGTCGGATGGATGGAGCAGAGTGATGGAGGAGAGGAGGGACCGGAGTGTGAGGGATGAAGCAGAGTTATGGAGAACAGAAGGGGCCAGAGTATGAGGGAATGAGCAGAGTGATGGAGGAGAGGAGGGGCTGGAGTGTGATGGATGGAGCAGAGTGATGGAGGAGAGGAGGTGCTGGAGTGTGAGGGATGGAGCAGAGTGAAGGAGGAGAGGAGGTGCTGGAGTGTGATGGATGGAGCAGAGTGATGGAGGAGAGGAGGGACCGGAGTGTGAGGGAAGGAGCAGAGTGATGGAGGAGAGGAGGTGCCGGAGTGTGAGGGCTGGAGCAGAGTAATGGAGGGCAGGAGGAGCCAGAGTATGAGGGAAGGAGCAGAGTGATGGAGGAGAGGAGGGGCCGGAGTGTGATAGATGGAGCAGAGTGATGGAGGAGAGGAGGTGCTGGAGTGTAAGGGATGGAGCAGAGTGATGGAGGAGAGGAGGTGCTGGAGTGTGAGGGAAGGAGCAGAGTGATGGAGTAGAGGAGGTGCCGGAGTGTGAGGGATGGAGCAGTGTAATGGCGGACAGGAGGGGCCAGAGTATGAGGGATTGAGCAGAGTGATGGAAGAGAGGAGGGGTCGGAGTGTGATGGAAGGAGCAGAGTGATGGAGGAGAGGAGGTGCCGGAGTGTGATGGATGGAGCAGAGTGATGGAGGAGAAGAGGGACCGGAGTGTGAGGGAAGGAGCAGAATGATGGAGGAGAGGAGGGTCCGGAGTGGGAGGAATGTCAGTGTAGAGGAGCTGGAAGGGGGCAGTCACCAGCACTGTAAAAGCACTGTAAAGAAGATTGAGAGCACAGTTTGAAGTTAAGTAGCTAATGCTAATAATAAGGTGTGATCCGGTATTGGTTTCGAGAGTTGCTGTTTTGGAGTAGATGGAAGTGGGGGGATATGTGGGTCACAAGGCAAAGTCTCAACTTGCACCCCCCAAGCACATTTTATATGCCATAAGACCATCCAGATGCCCCCAATATGCCTTCAGACTCCTTCATATGCCTGTATAAGTCATTACACTCTTCCACATGCTCTTTATATACCATTAGATCCAATTAGATATGCCATCAGGACCTCGCCCCCTCATAGGCTCTACCCCCTTATTTAGGTCTGCTTCAGAAATTTCCCCAACTGGCTTTCCATCCCAATCTGCCCCTGCTTCCATGGATGTCAGAGCAGAGCTGGAGTGCAAAACCCGGCAAGTTACAGTACACACCAGGCGCGGGGGTTTCCTCTCCCATATTTAACTTGTGTCTGTGTCAGTAAGTTTATCTGTGTTGTCTGTGTCAGTAAGTAGCATCTGTCAGTAAGTGTGTGTTGTGTTTGTCAGTAGGTAGTGTCTGTGTCAGTAAGGGCTGTTTGTGTCAGTAAGTGGTGTTTGTGCCTGTGTATTTGTATCAGTAAGTTGTATCTGTGTCAGTAACGGGTGTCTGTCATTAAGTATGTACAGTATGTGCCAATAAGTGATGTCTGTGTCTGTAAGGGGTATCTGTCAGTAAGTGGTGTTTGTGTCATTAAACGTGTGCATCAGTAAGAGTTTGCCAGTAAGAGTTTGCTGTCAGTGGTGTGTGTGTGTGTGTGTGTGTGTGTGTGTGTGTGTGTGTGTGTGTGTGTGTGTCTGTCTGTCTGTCTGTCTGTCTGTCTAGCAGTGTGTTGGTGTCAGTAAGTGGAATCTGTATTACTAAGGGTTGGATGTGTTGGTAAGTGGTGTCTGCCAGTAAGTGTGTAAGCAAGTGGTGTCTGTGCTGGTGTGTCCCAGGAGCCCTCTGTTCCCTGTATGCCCAGTATTGCCCCCATATTTTCTAATCTTTCCACATCTGTTCTGTTTTGCCTCATCATTGCTCCTCTTTAGACATCTCCACCTTTCCAGCTCTCTCTGTTACATGCGGGTCACTGTGATGCTCCCTGTATATGGTGGTCACTAATGCTCTGTATTACATGGTGGTCACACATTTTTTCTTGCTATAGTTAACTATTAAGTGGTTGAAGGTAGGCACTAGCTATGCCCTCCATGGAGATAGCTACACTCATGGCACAGGCCACACCCCCTATTTAGACCACAGACATACCACACATATCACCAGAGCAGGCCCTAACCAATATGATGCCCTAGGCAAGATTTTGGCTGGTGTCCCATAGCACCACCACTAGTTCCGCCTCTGACCCTGCACCCCTTTCCCAGCAGCATCACCCCTCACTTATAGAAATCCTAATTTTGGTGTTCACATTTTATTATGCGATAGTGTCCCTAATTCACATTACACCACACTGTACACCACTTTACATTATATGTACGTTACGCCATACAGTAGTGCCCCTTATTCACATTACATCACACTGAATTGATCCTTATTCACATTGCACCACACCATATTGCTCTTTATTCACATTAGACCACACAGTAATGTCCTTTCTATACGTTACGCCACACAGTAGAGCACCTTATACTCATAATGCCACACATTAGTAATGCATGCATTTATACACATACCACACAGCAATGCACCATACACATCAGCTGCACATTATTAATGCCCTTATACACATAATGCCACACATTAGTAATGCATTTATACACATAATACCACACAGCAATGCACCATACACATAAGCCGCACATTATTAATGCCCTTATACACATAATGACACACATAGTGCCACTTACACATTTGCTGCACATTATTAATGCATTTATACACATGACTACTGCACAACCAACCCAGCCACACACAGCACTCACATGGCTGCTAACACTGTGACCGCTGCCTCTGCTTGGATACAGATGTGTCCACATCCATCTTGCCTCAATACACCATGCAGCAGGAGATGCTTGGCATGAGTCAGCTGGCTGCTCTGCTAACGTCAGGCACCTTTTTTTGATTAAAATGCATCTTATTTGCATTACTTTGTGGCTAGGATGCACAAGCAGCCTCTGCTGTTTAAAATAATATGTGGCATGCCTATATTCTGTGTGCGACTATGGCTATATCTGCATATGGAATGGTACGTTACAGTGATTTCCAGGAATACACTGTAACGTAGCATTTCGTATGCAGATACAGCCGCATTTACACACAGAATATAGGCATGCTGCATATCATTTTAATCAGCAGAGGCTGATTGTGCCCCAATTGCCTAGTTTGCATATGCCTAGGGCCGGCTCTGCATATCACATCACTAGTTACACCACCGCAACGCTGGTCACACCTCCCACCGGGGCACACAATAGGCCCTTCATAAATGTCAGCTCCAGGCCCATGTGGACCTTAATCTGGCACTGGCGTTCACTATAACAGCGGGTCTGGGGGCGGGGGGGGGGGGCAGGTGTGCGGTGACTATAACAGCGGGTCCGGGGGCGGGGGAGTGTGTGTGCGTTCACTATAACAGCGGGTCTGGGGGTGGGGGGGGGGGCAGGTGTGCGGTGACTATAACAGCGGGTCTTGGGGCGGGGGAGGGGGCAGGTGTGCGGTGACTATAACAGCGGGTCCAGGGAGGGGGGGGGGAAGAGAGGTGTGCGGTTACTATAACAGAGGTGTGCGGCCGGTCACTATAATGAATGTGCTCCTAACGCGGTGGCTCGGTCTCTTCCTGGATGGTCACATGACCGAGGTCCCCAATCACAGCTCAAGCCAGTGTGAGGCATGCCTCACTTGGAGCTGTTTTAACTGCTGTGATTGGGCGCTGTGTATCCCCTCCTTGCCCCACAGACAACGCTGCAGCAGTCCCCAACTATGAGACGTGAGGCAGAGCTGTTGCTGCCTCACGTCTCATTTCTCCCTTCAGATACACAGTGATCCTAAAACCTGGAGCGTTTTAACTATACAAATGATCATTTTAATAAAAAGAAGAGGATTATTTGTTATAAATATCTTCTTTGTATTATTCTAATCATTTTATAGTCATAACTCTGGAGCATGACAGGTGAGGCTCTGCCTCCCCTGCCTCACCTGACTGCACGTCCCTGGTTGAACCTATGTTCAACCCTGCAAACTACCCGAGCTGGAATACTGGGTCACTCAACCCGGATTATTCCAACTCGACCCGGATTATTCCAACACGTGTTATATGCTGGCGGAGTAAAAGGGGTATAAATTTGTTGTATACTTACTGCTTTAATAAAAATTACATTTAAAAAAGAAATGTGTTGGGTATTCCAGGGTGGTTACAGGGGTTGGCTAATCAGACGCAGCTATAATGTAGTTTGAGCGTTTTGCTAAAAGTGGTTACGTATTGAATTGCTCACATTGGAGGCCATACTCAGACGGATGATCTGCACCTAGCATGGTGAAAGTTACAATGGTGCGAGCATTGGTGTCGTCTAAAGATGCACAAAGCAGGATTGCCGCATTTGTAGACGCTGTAAGTGCACATCTATGTCCTTGCATATTTGGATGCACACCAGGGAAGGGCATTGTAGCATCATTAGCATAAAGTCATGTATGCAACTGCAGCAAGAGATGCAAGGAAGGCCGCAACTGTGCCCAACTCAGAATCAAACCCTATGAGGAGGTAGCCCGCCCCCTCAACAGACTCCATGGACTTGCGGTGAGATGAATGGCTCGGGAGGCACTGGCTAGTACCAGAGCCATATTTACACACAATATAAGAGCCAATGGATACATCTGGACTTTATACACAGGAGCAGCAGTATAAACTCCTGGAGATTTGGCGAGTTTTGATCTGAGATGTGCATAAAAGATAGGCAGGTGCGGCAGTGCCTCACCTGCCATAGAATTTTTACTCCAGAGTTTTGACTACAAATGATTAGTATGATACAAGAAAGATATTTCTAATATATTCTTTGTATTTTTCATATACTTTATATTTTTTAAACTCTGGCGTAAACGTTAGTATGACAAGAAAGGCTCTGCCTCACCCCTCAGCACGTCACTGACAGACAGCTGGTTTTCCATCCCAATCCGCCCCTCTACATAATAGATAGATAGATAGATAGATAGATAGATAGATAGATAGATAGATAGATAGATAGATAGATAGATAGATAGATAGATAGATAGATAGATAGATAGATATTGGTAGTGAAATGCTGGCAGGTTGTGATTTATCACCTCAGAAAGCTGATAATGGGATTCGTTAACATAACTTTGTGATGTCACTGCTGTATTTGCTGATTTGACTTCTCGGCTATATAGGGAAGGGGTTTCCTAAACTGCACATTCTATCTACATGTAATGACAGGTGCTACCATACTGAGACTTTTAGTGCCGCACACAGAAAGAAAGAATGTATGTGCACTTTCCAAAGATTACCGATCAGAATTGTAATAGATTTTGCAATTAAACATGTAGTAAAAGAGTTTTTTTCGCATCATTTTAGTCAAGGTTTTTGAACTTACCCATCGCGTTCAGGAAACCCCATCAACGGGTAAGTCCCTAACATTCTAAGGTCTAGGGTGTGAGATACTTCCAAGCAAGCCCAGCCAAACCAGGCCAAGGCACCACACTAGTGAGAGATAGCAAGTAAAGTGTTGAGTCTTAGGGGGTCATTCTGACCTGTTCGCACGCAGCGGTTGTTCGCTGCAGTGCGAACGGGTCAGAACTGTGCATGCGTGGCGTGCGCATTGTGCACGCACGCTGTTGCCCGTCGCCAGGCAACGGAGCGCCTAGCGTGAAGAAAATACGCAGCGCTGGACGGAAAGAAGATTGACAGTGGAGAGGTGGTCCGGGGCGGATACTCACCATTGGAGGCCGTTTTCAGGGAGTGGTAAGAAGAACACAGGTGTGTTCAGGCGAACGGAGGGCGGATGTCTGACGTCAGGACCTGGACCTTCATTGCTGGATCTGTCGCACTGGGTAAGTAGCTGCTGGGCTGGTCTTGTTTTGCAGGAACATTTTTAAGCATAGCAGAGCTGCACAAGCGATCGCAGCCCTGCTATGCTAAAATACACTCCCCCATAGGCGGGGATTAGTTGATCACAGCAGCAGCAAAAAGTTGCTGGCTGCGATCAACTCTGAATGACCCCCTTAGATAAGTGAGAGCAGCTACTATGGGTTAGGATAGGAATGTTACAGCGGTGAAAAATAACTGTGAAAACTGCTACATTTAAAAAACAGAGTACTTTCCCATTTTGGCAGTTGGTTAGCGCTTCCTTCTCACAGGTCCTTTAGTACACAGCTTCCATGGGTATGTACAGCAGAATAGTCAATAATATGTTTTGCTCCTGTAGAGCTGGTCACACACTAGACGATGTGTGTACCCAGCAATATCGGTAGCGACGTGACCCGGCGGTGGTGCCAGCATCGGCAAGTGTGATTAACCTGGCGGGGGAGCTGGCAGCAATAGGGAATGATGGTGCGGGGAAGGGGTAGTGGGGGTAATTCCAAGTTGATCGCAGCAGGAGTCAGATATAACGTGCAGAGAGAGTTAGATTTGGGTGTGGTGTGTTCAATCTGCAATCTAATTTGCAGTGTAAAAATAAAGCAGCCAGTATTTACCCTGCACAGAAACAAATAACCCACCCAAATCTAACTCTTTCTGCACATGTTATATCTGCCTCCCCTGCAGTGCACATGGTTTTGCCCAGTTACTATCAAAAATCCTGCTGCGATCAACTTGGAATTACCCCCTGTAAGCGGGGCCATGCTGGATTCAGCAGCATGGCCCTCGCTGGTGATGTCTCATACAGGTCCAACGGAGGATGACGCTGACAATGCGTGGGAGCTTGCATCGTCAGCGACATAGTGCTTACACACTGGGCGATTTAAGCAATGTGTCATTCACAATATCGTCTGGTGCATACCCGGCATAAGTCTCATGGACTTCTTATACCTACTGATTTGATTGAACATATTCATCCATTGGTGATTAATAACAATGCCTGTGTAAAGGCATTTTGAGTGAATGTGGCAACTGAGCTTTTAATAAACAATCAACTAAACCAAGGGTTCCCAAACGCAGTCCTCAAGGCACCCCAACGGTCCTGGTTTTAAATGTATCCATGCTTGGCAGTGATGTAAGTAGAAAAAATGTCTTATAGGTACTGTGTGCGCACCGAAGGCACACGTGCTGAAAATTGGGTGTGGCCAAATGCAATATAGGGTGTGGTCAATGAAAATGGGGGCGTAATACACATATGGGGGGCAGATACACATATGACCCCAATAGTGCTAGATACACATTGCCCCATAGTGCCAGATATACATTGCCCCAGAGTGCCAGATACACATTGCCCCAGAGTGCCAGATACACATTACCCCAGGGTGCCAGATACACAAATGCCCCCACAGTGCCAGATACACAAATGCCCCCACAGTGCCAGATACACATTGCCCCAAAGTGCCAGATACACAAATGCCCCCACAGTGCCAGATATACATTGCCCCACAGTGCCAAATACACAAATGCCCCCACAGTGCCAGATATACATTGCCCCACAGTGCCAGATACACAAATGCCCCCACAGTGCCAGATACACATTGCTCCACAGTGCCAGATACATAAATGCCCCAGTGTCAGATACACATTGCCGCAGTGTCAGATGCACAAATGCCCCCACAGTGCCAGATACACAAATGCCCTCACAGTGCCAGATACACAAATGCCCCCACAGTGCCAGATACACAAATGCCCCCACAGTGCCAGATACACAAATGCCCCCACAGTGCCAGATACACAAATGCCCACACAGTGCCAGATATACATTGCCCCACAGTGCCAGATGCACAAATGCCCCCACAGTGCCAGATATACATTGCCCCACAGTGCCAGATGCACAAATGCCCCCACAGTGCCAGATATACATTGCCCCACAGTGCCAGATACACAAATGCCCCCGCAGTGCCAGATATACATTGCCCCACAGTGCCAGATACACAAATGCCCCCACAGAGCCTGATACACAAATGCCCCCACAGTGCCAGATATACTTATACATTGACCCACAGTGCCTCTTTCATAATCCCCTTCCTCTCAGAGCACACAGCGTTGCACAACGCTAGCAGTGCTGCTTCTACCTACCAGCCAACGCTGTCATCATGGCTTTGACTTCCACCTTAAAATTGGTGGGTCCCGGTGCTAGCAGGCAAGGGGGCGGAGCTATGCAAATTATCTCTGTGCTGCTCGCCTCAGACAGCCGGGGACAACTTCTACCCGGCGGCCCAGCCTCAGTGTTTGCTGGGGTGGATCACGACTGCAGCTCCTGCAGTGCAAAGTGTGTGGCCAGCGGTACGGCATACCCGCTGCTAAATTCTTAGCGTACCCGCACACTTTCACCACTGATGCTTGGCCACAGGTGACTTTATTAGCACCTTAGTTAATTTGAGTTAACATCTGTGCTGAGCCATGGATATACCTAAAACCTGGACTATTGGGGTGCCTTGAGGACCACGTTTGGGAACCTCTGAACTAAACCATACCACCTAACATAACCCATTCCATACAATGCTCTGTTCCAGGACTTCCTTCTTAATTCATGTTGATTGATAAGAAAGGCGTTTCAACGCAGGTGCCGGTAATCATAAATTAAGAGGGAAGTCCAGGAACAGATTATTTTGTCACTCCTGGAATGGGTCATGTTGGGAGGGGACTAAATAAATAAAAATAGCACCTGAATAATTTGTATCATTTTACATAGCGCCATTTAAGTAGTTCAGGTGATAGATGTATTGGAATGACACTGAAATTAGTGGGAGGGATTTGCTACATAATGGCCTACATTATTATTATATATATATATATATATATATCCACTAAATATATTATCATTAGACAAAATAAAGTGTAACAATTATATCATTTTCGAAAATAAGGAAAATAGCAAGGTAATTCTCATATGTTACCAGCAGATGGTGCTGCTTATATACGTTCAAATACAGTGACTAGGTTTTGCTGTAAATAACAAATGTTCTCTGCACTGTAGCTAGAGATTGCTTACTCACATGTTCTTGAGCAGACTTGAAAGGCAGAGCTGTAATTGCATACCTCCCAACATGACCCTCTCCAGGAGGGACACAATGCTCTGCTTCTGGACTTTTCTCTTCATTTATGATTGCAGGCATCTGTTTTGAACAGGTTCATGGATAAGAAAGGTGTTTCAGCACAGGTGATGGTAATTATAAATTAAGAGGGAAGTCCAGAAGCAGAGCATTGTGTCCCTCCTGGAGAGGGTCATGTTGGGAGGTATGTAATTGTTCTGTTCCCCAAAGTGTGACCTTGTTTATGTATGGGTTTATGAGAACAGAACAATTACATATGTGTCCACTATCTGACTGATAACTGTCTTCACTCACAACCTGGGATCTGCAGAATGACACAAAGCTGCAAAGGCGTCAGCTCCAAAGAGCTATCTGCAAATGTCATATGCAAACCACAGTCTGCCAGATGGGTATTAGTGGCTAAGGTGCCTATATAGTACCCATTGCAAATATTGTTCATTTATTATCATTTGTTACTGACGCCATACCTCCCAACATGACCCTCTCCAGGAGGGACAGAATACTCTGCTCCTGGACTTCCCTCTTAATTTATGATTGCCATCACCTGTTCTGAAACACCTTACTTATGAAGTAACTACTTCAACACAGATGAGTGCAAACCTACATTAAGTGAGAAGTTTGGGAACAGAGCATTTTGTCCCCCTTGGAGAGGGTCATGTTGGGAGGTATGCTGACACTACTTGCTTGGGATGGGAATCATATGCTGTTTCATTGGAATCATCATTGGGATAGTTCCGATGGGCAATATTTAATCCTATGATTGTGAAGATCCAATGTTTTATCATCAGCACTAGGTTTCTCCTCCAGTAATATCCCATATATTTTTGGGGGCAGCAGGTGCTGGGATTTGTCCTGGGGTTGCGGGGGATGATAGCTATATGTGACGTGCCATACTCCTGTGCACTCTGTGGCTGACTGGCAGCTGCACTGTGATCCTCTGGCTGCCGATTGGCCTGCCACATTACTATTACCGACAGACTCTGAGGGGCATATGTAATATCCTGTAAGCTGCAGGCTGTGCAGGAATTCTGGATAGTCTGCCTTTATTTTTAAAGTGACAATCATTTACAAAGCAAAACCAGGCTGCAAATGAAGGCCCTACACAGGAACGTCATCGAGGCCACAGTATTCACCAGCTGTGCCATTGGGGAGTAGGTGTCCATATCCCGCATACCACTTGAACTATCAGTGTACCTATTTGAGTTCAAGAGGCTGCAGTTCCCCCTAAAGGTCTGATTTTCAATAGAGATGAGCGCCGGAAATTTTTCGGGTTTTGTGTTTTGGTTTTGGGTTCGGTTCCGCGGCCGTGTTTTGGGTTCGACCGCGTTTTGGCAAAACCTCACCGAATTTTTTTTGTCGGATTCGGGTGTGTTTTGGATTCGGGTGTTTTTTTCCAAAAAACCTAAAAAACAGCTTAAATCATAGAATTTGGCGGTCATTTTGATCCCAAAGTATTATTAACCTCAAAAACCATAATTTCCACTCATTTTCAGTCTATTCTGAATACCTCACACCTCACAATATTATTTTTAGTCCTAAAATTTGCACCGAGGTCGCTGTGTGAGTAAGATAAGCGACCCTAGTGGCCGACACAAACACCGGGCCCATCTAGGAGTGGCACTGCAGTGTCACGCAGGATGGCCCTTCCAAAAAACCCTCCCCAAACAGCACATGACGCAAAGAAAAAAAGAGGCGCAATGAGGTAGCTGTGTGAGTAAGATTAGCGACCCTAGTGGCCGACACAAACACCGGGCCCATCTAGGAGTGGCACTGCAGTGTCACGCAGGATGTCCCTTCCAAAAAACCCTCCCCAAACAGCACATGACGCAAAGAAAAAAAGAGGCGCAATGAGGTAGCTGTGTGAGTAAGATAAGCGACCCTAGTGGCCGACACAAACACCGGGCCCATCTAGGAGTGTCACTGCAGTGTCACGCAGGATGTCCCTTCCAAAAAACCCTCCCCAAACAGCACATGACGCAAAGAAAAAAAGAGGCGCAATGAGGTAGCTGTGTGAGTAAGATAAGCGACCCTAGTGGCCGACACAAACACCGGGCCCATCTAGGAGTGGCACTGCAGTGTCACGCAGGATGTCCCTTCCAAAAAACCCTCCCCAAACAGCACATGACGCAAAGAAAAAGAAAAGAAAAAAGAGGTGCAAGATGGAATTGTCCTTGGGCCCTCCCACCCACCCTTATGTTGTATAAACAGGACATGCACACTTTAACCAACCCATCATTTCAGTGACAGGGTCTGCCACACGACTGTGACTGATATGACGGGTTGGTTTGGACCCCCACCAAAAAAGAAGCAATTAATCTCTCCTTGCACAAACTGGCTCTACAGAGGCAAGATGTCCACCTCATCATCATCCTCCGATATATCACCGTGTACATCCCCCTCCTCACAGATTATCAATTCGTCCCCACTGGAATCCACCATCTCAGCTCCCTGTGTACTTTGTGGAGGCAATTGCTGCTGGTCAATGTCTCCACGGAGGAATTGATTATAATTCATTTTAATGAACATCATCTTCTCCACATTTTCTGGATGTAACCTCGTACGCCGATTGCTGACAAGGTGAGCGGCGGCACTAAACACTCTTTCGGAGTACACACTTGTGGGAGGGCAACTTAGGTAGAATAAAGCCAGTTTGTGCAAGGGCCTCCAAATTGCCTCTTTTTCCTGCCAGTATAAGTACGGACTGTGTGACGTGCCTACTTGGATGCGGTCACTCATATAATCCTCCACCATTCTTTCAATGGGGAGAGAATCATATGCAGTGACAGTAGACGACATGTCCGTAATCGTTGTCAGGTCCTTCAGTCCGGACCAGATGTCAGCATCAGCAGTCGCTCCAGACTGCCCTGCATCACCGCCAGCGGGTGGGCTCGGAATTCTGAGCCTTTTCCTCGCACCCCCAGTTGCGGGAGAATGTGAAGGAGGAGATGTTGTTGACAGGTCGCGTTCCGCTTGACTTGACAATTTACTCACCAGCAGGTGTTTGAACCCCAGCAGACTTGTGTCTGCCGGAAAGAGAGATCCAAGGTAGGCTTTAAATCTAGGATCGAGCACGGTGGCCAAAATGTAGTGCTCTGATTTCAACAGATTGACCACCCGTGAATCCTTGCTAAGCGAATTAAGGGCTCCATCCACAAGTCCCACATGCCTAGCGGAATCGCTCCGTGTTAGCTCCTCCTTCAATGTCTCCAGCTTCTTCTGCAAAAGCCTGATGAGGGGAATGACCTGACTCAGGCTGGCAGTGTCTGAACTGACTTCACGTGTGGCAAGTTCAAAGGGCATCAGAACCTTGCACAACGTTGAAATCATTCTCCACTGCGCTTGAGACAGGTGCATCCCACCTCCTATATCGTGCTCAATTGTATAGGCTTGAATGGCCTTTTGCTGCTCCTCCAACCTCTGAAGCATATACAGGGTTGAATTCCACCTCGTTACCACTTCTTGCTTCAGATGATGGCAGGGCAGGTTCAGTAGTTTTTGGTGGTGCTCCAGTTTTCTGTACGTGGTGCCTGTACGCCGAAAGTGTCCCGCAATTCTTCTGGCCACCGACAGCATCTCTTGCACGCCCCTGTCGTTTTTAAAAAAATTCTGCACCACCAAATTCAAGGTATGTGCAAAACATGGGACGTGCTGGAATTGGCCCAGATTTAATGCACACACAATATTGCTGGCGTTGTCCGATGCCACAAATCCACAGGAGAGTCCAATTGGGGTAAGCCATTCCGCGATGATCTTCCTCAGTTGCCGTAAGAGGTTTTCAGCTGTGTGCGTATTCTGGAAACCGGTGATACAAAGCGTAGCCTGCCTAGGAAAGAGTTGGCGTTTGCGAGATGCTGCTACTGGTGCCGCCGCTGCTGTTCTTGCGGCGGGAGTCCATACATCTACCCAGTGGGCTGTCACAGTCATATAGTCCTGACCCTGCCCTGCTCCACTTGTCCACATGTCCGTGGTTAAGTGGACATTGGGTACAGCTGCATTTTTTAGGACACTGGTGACTCTTTTTCTGAGGTCTGTGTACATTTTCGGTATCGCCTGCCTAGAGAAATGGAACCTAGATGGTATTTGGTACCGGGGACACAGTACCTCCAACAAGTCTCTAGTTGGCTCTGCAGTAATGATGGATACCGGAACCACGTTTCTCACCACCCAGGATGTCAAGGCCTCAGTTATCCGCTTTGCAGTAGGATGACTGCTGTGATATTTCATCTTCCTCGCAAAGGACTGTTGGACAGTCAATTGCTTGGTGGAAGTAGTAAAAGTGGTCTTACGACTTCCCCTCTGGGATGACCATCGACTCCCAGCAGCAACAACAGCAGCGCCAGCAGCAGTAGGCGTTACACGCAAGGATGCATCGGAGGAATCCCAGGCAGGAGAGGAATCGTCAGAATTGCCAGTGACATGGCCTGCAGGACTATTGGCATTCCTGGGGAAGGAGGAAATTGACACTGAGGGAGTTGGTGGGGTGGTTTGCGTGAGCTTGGTTACAAGAGGAAGGGATTTACTGGTCAGTGGACTGCTTCCGCTGTCGGCCCAAGTTTTTGAACTTGTCACTGACTTATTATGAATGCGCTGCAGGTGACGTATAAGGGAGGATGTTCCTAGGTGGTTAACGTCCTTACCCCTACTTATTACAGCTTGACAAAGGGAACACACGGCTTGACACCTGTTGTCCGCATTTCTGGTGAAATACTTCCACACCGAAGAGCTGATTTTTTTGGTATTTTCACCAGGCATGTCAACGGCCATATTCCTACCACGGACAACAGGTGTCTCCCCGGGTGCCTGACTTAAACAAACCACCTCACCATCAGAATCCTCCTGGTCAATTTCCTCCCCAGCGCCAGCAACACCCATATCCTCCTCATCCTGGTGTACTTCAACACTGACATCTTCAATCTGACTATCAGGAACTGGACTGCGGGTGCTCCTTCCATCACTTGCAGGGGGCGTGCAAATGGTGGAAGGCGCATGCTCTTCACGTCCAGTGTTGGGAAGGTCAGGCATCGCAACCGACACAATTGGAGTCGGACTCTCCTTGTGGATTTGGGATTTCGAAGAACGCACAGTTCTTTGCGGTGCTACTGCTTTTGCCAGCTTTAGTCTTTTCATTTTTCTAGCGAGAGGCTGAGTGCTTCCATCCTCATGTGAAGCTGAACCACTAGCCATGAACATAGGCCAGGGCCTCAGCCGTTCCTTGCCACTCCGTGTGGTAAATGGCATATTGGCAAGTTTACGCTTCTCCGACAATTTTATTTTAGGTTTTGGAGTCCTTTTTTTACTGATATTTGGTGTTTTGGATTTGACATGCTCTGTACTATGACATTGGGCATCGGCCTTGGCAGACGACGTTGCTGGCATTTCATCGTCTCGGCCATGACTAGTGGCAGCAGCTTCAGCACGAGGTGGAAGTGGATCTTGATCTTTCCCTAATTTTGGAACCTCAACATTTTTGTTCTCCATATTTTAATAGGCACAACTAAAAGGCACCTCAGGTAAACAATGGAGATGGATGGATTGGATACTAGTATACAATTATGGACGGGCTGCCGAGTGCCGACACAGAGGTAGCCACAGCCGTGAACTACCGCACTGTACTGTGTCTGCTGCTAATATATAGACTGGTTGATAAAGAGATAGTATACTCGTAACTAGTATGTATGTATAAAGAAAGAAAAAAAAACCACGGTTAGGTGGTATATACAATTATGGACGGGCTGCCGAGTGCCGACACAGAGGTAGCCACAGCCGTGAACTACCGCACTGTACTGTGTCTGCTGCTAATATAGACTGGTTGATAAAGAGATAGTATACTCGTAACTAGTATGTATGTATAAAGAAAGAAAAAAAAACCACGGTTAGGTGGTATATACAATTATGGACGGGCTGCCGAGTGCCGACACAGAGGTAGCCACAGCCGTGAACTACCGCACTGTACTGTGTCTGCTGCTAATATATAGACTGGTTGATAAAGAGATAGTATACTCGTAACTAGTATGTATGTATAAAGAAAGAAAAAAAAACCACGGTTAGGTGGTATATACAATTATGGACGGGCTGCCGAGTGCCGACACAGAGGTAGCCACAGCCGTGAACTACCGCACTGTACTGTGTCTGCTGCTAATATATAGACTGGTTGATAAAGAGATAGTATACTCGTAACTAGTATGTATGTATAAAGAAAGAAAAAAAAACCACGGTTAGGTGGTATATACAATTATGGACGGGCTGCCGAGTGCCGACACAGAGGTAGCCACAGCCGTGAACTACCGCACTGTACTGTGTCTGCTGCTAATATATAGACTGGTTGATAAAGAGATAGTATACTCGTAACTAGTATGTATGTATAAAGAAAGAAAAAAAAACCACGGTTAGGTGGTATATACAATTATGGACGGGCTGCCGAGTGCCGACACAGAGGTAGCCACAGCCGTGAACTACCGCACTGTACTGTGTCTGCTGCTAATATAGACTGGTTGATAAAGAGATAGTATACTCGTAACTAGTATGTATGTATAAAGAAAGAAAAAAAAACCACGGTTAGGTGGTATATACAATTATGGACGGGCTGCCGAGTGCCGACACAGAGGTAGCCACAGCCGTGAACTACCGCACTGTACTGTGTCTGCTGCTAATATAGACTGGTTGATAAAGAGATAGTATACTCGTAACTAGTATGTATGTATAAAGAAAGAAAAAAAAAACACGGTTAGGTGGTATATACAATTATGGACGGGCTGCCGAGTGCCGACACAGAGGTAGCCACAGCCGTGAACTACCGCACTGTACTGTGTCTGCTGCTAATATAGACTGGTTGATAAAGAGATAGTATACTCGTAACTAGTATGACTATAAAGAAAGAAAAAAAAACCACGGTTAGGTGGTATATACAATTATGGACGGGCTGCCGAGTGCCGACACAGAGGTAGCCACAGCCGTGAACTACCGCACTGTACTGTGTCTGCTGCTAATATAGACTGGTTGATAAAGAGATAGTATACTCGTAACTAGTATGTATGTATAAAGAAAGAAAAAAAAACCACGGTTAGGTGGTATATACAATTATGGACGGGCTGCCGAGTGCCGACACAGAGGTAGCCACAGCCGTGAACTACCGCACTGTACTGTGTCTGCTGCTAATATAGACTGGTTGATAAAGAGATAGTATACTCGTAACTAGTATGACTATAAAGAAAGAAAAAAAAACCACGGTTAGGTGGTATATACAATTATGGACGGGCTGCCGAGTGCCGACACAGAGGTAGCCACAGCCGTGAACTACCGCACTGTACTGTGTCTGCTGCTAATATAGACTGGTTGATAAAGAGATAGTATACTACTAATATTATATATACTGGTGGTCAGGTCACTGGTCACTAGTCACACTGGCAGTGGCACTCCTGCAGCAAAAGTGTGCACTGTTTAATTTTAATATAATATTATGTACTCCTGGCTCCTGCTATAACCTATAACTGGCACTGCAGTGCTCCCCAGTCTCCCCCACAATTATAAGCTGTGTGAGCTGAGCACAGTCAGATATATATATACATTGATGCAGCACACTGGGCTGAGCAGTGCACACAGATATGGTATGTGACTGAGTCACTGTGTGTATCGTTTTTTTCAGGCAGAGAACGGATATATTAAATAAAACAAACAACTGCACTGTCTGGTGGTCACTGTGGTCGTCAGTCACTAAACTCTGCACTCTCTTCTACAGTATCACAGCCTCAGGTCAATCTCTCTCTCTCTCTCTCTCTCAACCCTAATCTAAATGGAGAGGACGCCAGCCACGTCCTCTCCCTATCAATCTCAATGCACGTGTGAAAATGGCGGCGACGCGCGGCTCCTTATATAGAATCCGAGTCTCGCGAGAATCCGACAGCGTCATGATGACGTTCGGGCGCGCTCGGGTTAACCGAGCAAGGCGGGAGGATCCGAGTCTGCTCGGACCCGTGAAAAAAACATGAAGTTCGTGCGGGTTCGGATTCAGAGAAACCGAACCCGCTCATCTCTAATTTTCAATGACCATCAACAAGCCCCTGGGGCAGTCGATGAATGTGGAGGAGATTGACTTGAAGGATCATACTTCTCACATGGGCAGTTCTACGTTTCCTGCTCCACAGTGAGCTCAACCAGTAGCCTGATGATTCTAGCACCTGAGGGGAGAACCACCAATGTGGCTTTTAAATAGATCCTCAAGTAAAGAAAAAAGGTTTACATGCGTCTTATAACCCACCTTCAATTCATTCATATTATAAAATGTTTAAAAATCTTAATGTATGTAATCGTTATGCTACCATGCTCTTGTACCCCAGATGCATAAAATGAGCTAAGGATATAAATTAAGTTAAGCTGGGATGAAGGAAAAGGAAAATAGTACATATCTGTCTACCTGGGTGAAACCGGGCACATAAGCTAGTTTTTAAATAAAGAAATTGTAGAGTGTCCAATTAGATTTCATTTTACACAAAAAGTAAATAGACGCTTGATACCTATTGAAAGACAATAATGCTTGGTTCCAAGAGGTCCATGGACCAAATGTAATATCTTGCAATTTGCAGGAGCTGACACTATTCTCGCTGAAATCACGCCAGCTGCTGTAAATTGTGTGCTATTACATATGTCCACATGACTTAAAGCTTGCGACAGTATATATGCCCAGTTAAAAGATTCATGTAAATGGCAATACATGCAAAATAAGCATGGCTGCCATCAATGGGCGACAGCCGGGACTGTAGTCTCGGGCCCAGACACTCGGACAGAGAGAGGGGGCCCGTCCGTCATTGGCTCCTACTGCTGCTGGCTCCAGTCCTATTGCCCACCGGATCCGGTTCTGGCGACTCTGGTCCTACTGCCCCCCACCGTTGCTAGCTCCTTTTCACCACCGCTGTCTCCTTTTCTTATTGCGTCCCGGCACACATGTGTCCTTATTTATCAATGAGTGATAAATTTCACTGTAAGTGATTAATTGCACCAGCCAATCAGCTCCTAACTTCCATGTCACAGGCTGGGTTTGGAAAAATGACAGTTAGGAGCGGATTGGCTCGTGCAATTTATCACTCACAGTGAAACTTATCACTCATTGATAAATAAGGGCAATGATGTCATAACGTCATGCTGTGCCGCTGAAAGAGAGAGGAGCCGCAGCGCATGTGGATCTGCCGTGTCATGTGGGGGGCTGGCTGAGGCTGGAGACGAGAGGAAAAAGCAGGGTTGTTGAGATGGAAGGTGTAATGGGGCTGGCCAGAGAAACAAATGAGGGAGATATGAGGTGGGCTAATAAGACAGAACGGGAGGCTGGAGCTGGAGAAACAAAAGGAGGAGACAGAAGGGATCTGGCTGGAGAGACAGAAGGGGTGCTGACTGGTGAGACCGGAGGATTGCTGGCTGGAACTTGAGAGACAATGTGGATGTCTTGCACATTACTACTAGCTCTATTGCCTCCCCAGCTGTGTTACTACGCATGTGACGATGGGGAGGAGGGGGGAGGGGGTTATGGGGGTGTGTGTGGCTAACAGCCTATTTCATTCTGGGAGGGGTGCCAACATTTCTGAAGGCAGCCCTGAAAAGGAAATTGGCAGCAAAAAGCAGTAAAGGGTTTCTTCATCTAAAAAATAATAGCTATACCCATACCTCACAACTGTCCCAATTTTCAAGGGACAGTCCTGGTTTTTTTTGGGACTGTCCCACTCATAGTCTGCAGTCTCCCGTGGTGGAGGCGGTGGGGGGAGGGGGGGGCAGTTGGGAGGCTCCTGTAACTCTGCTCTGCCTGGCAGAGCAGCGGTGAATAGATGCTCTGTGCAGCGTCTATTCACGGGAGACAGGGGGATTGGGGGCATGCCAGCAGCTCACAGAGCGCTGGGCATGCCCCAACAGTGACAGAAAACAGGGGTGTGGCTTGCAATCCCGGCACTCCCGCAAAGCTATGCCCACTTTCCTATAGGCCACACCCACTTTTTGGATGGATACGGTGGACATTAAGGGCCGGATTCAAATGTGCCCCCCCCCCCCCCCCCCGCCTGAGATCGCGCCCACTGACAACCATTCTAATGTTGCTGCCGACGGACGCGACAAGTTAATTTCAGCATTACTTTAGTCAGGTTTAGGTGCTTTGCGTGCTTAAAGCCGAGTGTAATGGGCGAGATAAGTGGGGGCTCTTGAATATTGCCCTGCGATCTCCCGTCACTTTAGACGGGAGATCAGGGGTGCGATAACATTTGAATTCCCCTTTTAGAGCAATATTTATTAATTACCGGGTTTTAGAGTATTAATAAATATTAATGGCCTGTAACCATGAAAATAAAGCATTTTACTTACTGTCCCTTACCTGGACTGCTCCCAACATAGCTAATGCATGTATGTGCATAAACATGTCAATGTGCTCTAGGCAAAAGTAAATAAAGAATAATTAGACACATTTGTGCCTACCATTTAAATATACCCAGGGGTATAGCCAAAACTTTGTGGGCCCCATAGCAACATTTTGAAGGGGCCCCGTCCCAATGCTTCTAGAGCGACACCTCTCTGCAGCAATTGTTACTTTTATGCCCTATAATAGTGTCCTAGTTCATTTTCTGAACCATATTAGAGCCTTATTTAATGTTATGCCCCATAGTAGTGCCCTAGATTCTTTTATGAATCGTAGTAGTGCTTAAGTTCACCCTATGTCACATTTCATAGCTACCTGCACACATTATGCCATATAGTACCCCCAATTCACATTATGATATACTGTATAGTGCTCCCTGTTCATATTGTTCCTCATTACAGTGCCCTGGTTCATATTATATAGCATTAAAATGCCCTCCAGTTAATTTTATACCACACTACAATGGTCCAGGGGCATACCTAGATATATTGCAGGCCCCATGACATTTTTTTGAAAGGACCCTTATGTACCACCCAATGGTGAAAAATGTATATAATACATGTAACTTTGACAGGAAAGATGGGACCCTCTCAGGTCTGGGCCCCATAGCAGCTGCACTGCCTTCACCTATGGTAGCTACGCCCTTGAATATACATCACTTACCTTACAAAATAAGGTAGAGCTTTATACCATTTTATTCCCATTTTACCATGAACTGGTTACTTATTTGTAGCCCCAAATGTGAATGCAGAAATAAGAAAGTACACTCCGAGTCCTATAACTGTCCCGCAGCCGCTTCTAATTATAAATGTCCTAGTTTCCCATATGATTGTGTATGTTATGTGCTCTTTGGGGCACAGCTAATTGGTGTAATATGTACTTTGCTGATATGTAACAACCTTTGTACTTTAACGACAAACCCATATTAAGGAAAATTACAGCAAAAATATAATATGTTTGTATATGAGAGATCACTTTATACAATCACATGAAAATATATTGTTATGTATCTATAAAAATACACATCAGTCTTTTGGAAAGAAAAGATACAGTACATTTTATGTCATAATTATTAGCTAGACCTATTGTTTTTTTCCTCTTTTGATTTATGGAGATTGTACTTGGGTGGTCATTCCGAGTTGATCGCTCGCTAGCAGTTTTTAGCAGCCGTGCAAACGCTATGCCACCTCCCACTGGGAGTGTATTTTAGCTTTGCAGAAGTGTGAACGAAAGGATCGCAGAGCGGCTACAAAGTTTTTTTGTGCAGTTTCTGAGTAGCTCAAAACCTACTCAGCGCTTGCGATCACTTCAGACTGTTCAGTTCCTGTTTTGACTAGAGATGAGCGCCGGAAATTTTTCGGGTTTTGTGTTTTGGTTTTGGGTTCGGTTCCGCGGCCGTGTTTTGGGTTCGACCGCGTTTTGGCAAAACCTCACCGAATTTTTTTTGTCGGATTCGGGTGTGTTTTGGATTCGGGTGTTTTTTTCCAAAAAACCTAAAAAACAGCTTAAATCATAGAATTTGGCGGTCATTTTGATCCCAAAGTATTATTAACCTCAAAAACCATAATTTCCACTCATTTTCAGTCTATTCTGAATACCTCACACCTCACAATATTATTTTTAGTCCTAAAATTTGCACCGAGGTCGCTGTGTGAGTAAGATAAGCGACCCTAGTGGCCGACACAAACACCGGGCCCATCTAGGAGTGGCACTGCAGTGTCACGCAGGATGGCCCTTCCAAAAAACCCTCCCCAAACAGCACATGACGCAAAGAAAAAAAGAGGCGCAATGAGGTAGCTGTGTGAGTAAGATTAGCGACCCTAGTGGCCGACACAAACACCGGGCCCATCTAGGAGTGGCACTGCAGTGTCACGCAGGATGTCCCTTCCAAAAAACCCTCCCCAAACAGCACATGACGCAAAGAAAAAAAGAGGCGCAATGAGGTAGCTGTGTGAGTAAGATAAGCGACCCTAGTGGCCGACACAAACACCGGGCCCATCTAGGAGTGGCACTGCAGTGTCACGCAGGATGTCCCTTCCAAAAAACCCTCCCCAAACAGCACATGACGCAAAGAAAAAAAGAGGCGCAATGAGGTAGCTGACTGTGTGAGTAAGATAAGCGACCCTAGTGGCCGACACAAACACCGGGCCCATCTAGGAGTGGCACTGCAGTGTCACGCAGGATGTCCCTTCCAAAAAACCCTCCCCAAACAGCACATGACGCAAAGAAAAAAAGAGGCGCAATGAGGTAGCTGACTGTGTGAGTAAGATAAGCGACCCTAGTGGCCGACACAAACACCGGGCCCATCTAGGAGTGGCACTGCAGTGTCACGCAGGATGTCCCTTCCAAAAAACCCTCCCCAAACAGCACATGACGCAAAGAAAAAAAGAGGCGCAATGAGGTAGCTGACTGTGTGAGTAAGATAAGCGACCCTAGTGGCCGACACAAACACCGGGCCCATCTAGGAGTGGCACTGCAGTGTCACGCAGGATGTCCCTTCCAAAAAACCCTCCCCAAACAGCACATGACGCAAAGAAAAAGAAAAGAAAAAAGAGGTGCAAGATGGAATTGTCCTTGGGCCCTCCCACCCACCCTTATGTTGTATAAACAGGACATGCACACTTTAACCAACCCATCATTTCAGTGACAGGGTCTGCCACACGACTGTGACTGATATGACGGGTTGGTTTGGACCCCCACCAAAAAAGAAGCAATTAATCTCTCCTTGCACAAACTGGCTCTACAGAGGCAAGATGTCCACCTCATCATCATCCTCCGATATATCACCGTGTACATCCCCCTCCTCACAGATTATCAATTCGTCCCCACTGGAATCCACCATCTCAGCTCCCTGTGTACTTTGTGGAGGCAATTGCTGCTGGTCAATGTCTCCACGGAGGAATTGATTATAATTCATTTTAATGAACATCATCTTCTCCACATTTTCTGGATGTAACCTCGTACGCCGATTGCTGACAAGGTGAGCGGCGGCACTAAACACTCTTTCGGAGTACACACTTGTGGGAGGGCAACTTAGGTAGAATAAAGCCAGTTTGTGCAAGGGCCTCCAAATTGCCTCTTTTTCCTGCCAGTATAAGTACGGACTGTGTGACGTGCCTACTTGGATGCGGTCACTCATATAATCCTCCACCATTCTTTCAATGGGGAGAGAATCATATGCAGTGACAGTAGACGACATGTCCGTAATCGTTGTCAGGTCCTTCAGTCCGGACCAGATGTCAGCATCAGCAGTCGCTCCAGACTGCCCTGCATCACCGCCAGCGGGTGGGCTCGGAATTCTGAGCCTTTTCCTCGCACCCCCAGTTGCGGGAGAATGTGAAGGAGGAGATGTTGTTGACAGGTCGCGTTCCGCTTGACTTGACAATTTACTCACCAGCAGGTGTTTGAACCCCAGCAGACTTGTGTCTGCCGGAAAGAGAGATCCAAGGTAGGCTTTAAATCTAGGATCGAGCACGGTGGCCAAAATGTAGTGCTCTGATTTCAACAGATTGACCACCCGTGAATCCTTGTTAAGCGAATTAAGGGCTCCATCCACAAGTCCCACATGCCTAGCGGAATCGCTCCATGTTAGCTCCTCCTTCAATGTCTCCAGCTTCTTCTGCAAAAGCCTGATGAGGGGAATGACCTGACTCAGGCTGGCAGTGTCTGAACTGACTTCACGTGTGGCAAGTTCAAAGGGCATCAGAACCTTGCACAACGTTGAAATCATTCTCCACTGCGCTTGAGACAGGTGCATCCCACCTCCTATATCGTAGAGATGAGCGGGTTCGGTTTCTCTGAAACCGAACCCGCACGAACTTCATGTTTTTTTCACGGGTCCGAGCAGACTCGGATCCTCCCGCCTTGCTCGGTTAACCCGAGCGCGTTCGAACGTCATCATGACGCTGTCGGATTCTCGCGAGACTCGGATTCTATATAAGGAGCCGCGCGTCGCCGCCATTTTCACACGTGCATTGAGATTGATAGGGAGAGGACGTGGCTGGCGTCCTCTCCATTAGAAATTAGATTAGAAGAGAGAGAGAGATTGTGCAGAGTCAGACAGAGTTTACCACAGTGACCAGTGCAGTTGTTGTTAGTTAACTTTTATTTATTTTAATATATATCCGTTCTCTGCTATATCCGTTCTCTGCCTGAAAAAAAACGATACACAGCAGCAGCCAGTCACACAGTGTGACTCAGTCTGTGTGCACTCAGCTCAGCCCAGTGTGCTGCACATCAATGTATAAAAGGCAAAGCTTATAATAATTGTGGGGGAGACTGGGGAGCACTGCAGGTTGTTATAGCAGGAGCCCCCAGGAGTACATAATATTATATTAATTTAAAATTAAACAGTGCACACTTTTGCTGCAGGAGTGCCACTGCCAGTGTGACTAGTGGTGACCAGTGCCTGACCACCAGTATAGTAGTATATTCATTGTTGTATGTATTGTATACTATCTCTTTATCAACCAGTCTATATTAGCAGCAGACACAGTACAGTGCGGTAGTTCACGGCTGTGGCTACCTCTGTGTCGGCAGTCGGAACTCGGCAGGCAGTCCGTCCATCCATAATTGTATTACAATATATACCACCTAACCGTGGTATTTTTTTTTCTTTCTTTATACCGTCATAGTGTCATACTAGTTGTTACGAGTATACTACTATCTCTTTATCAACCAGTGTACAGTGCGGTAGTTCACGGCTGTGGCTACCTCTGTGTCGGCAGTCGGCAGGCAGTCCGTCCATCCATAATTGTATTATTATTATAATATATACCACCTAACCGTGGTTTTTTTTCCATTCTTTATACCGTCGTCATAGTGTCATACTAGTTGTTACGAGTATACTACTATCTCTTTATCAACCAGTGTACAGTGCGGTAGTTCACGGCTGTGGCTACCTCTGTGTCGGCAGTCGGCAGGCAGTCCGTCCATCCATAATTGTATTATTATTATAATATATACCACCTAACCGTGGTTTTTTTTCCATTCTTTATACCGTCGTCATAGTGTCATACTAGTTGTTACGAGTATACTACTATCTCTTTATCAACCAGTGTACAGTGCGGTAGTTCACGGCTGTGGCTACCTCTGTGTCGGCAGTCGGCAGGCAGTCCGTCCATCCATAATTGTATTATTATTATAATATATACCACCTAACCGTGGTTTTTTTTCCATTCTTTATACCGTCGTCATAGTGTCATACTAGTTGTTACGAGTATACTACTATCTCTTTATCAACCAGTGTACAGTGCGGTAGTTCACGGCTGTGGCTACCTCTGTGTCGGCAGTCGGCAGGCAGTCCGTCCATCCATAATTGTATTATTATTATAATATATACCACCTAACCGTGGTTTTTTTTCCATTCTTTATACCGTCGTCATAGTGTCATACTAGTTGTTACGAGTATACTACTATCTCTTTATCAACCAGTGTACAGTGCGGTAGTTCACGGCTGTGGCTACCTCTGTGTCGGCAGTCGGCAGGCAGTCCGTCCATCCATAATTGTATTATTATTATAATATATACCACCTAACCGTGGTTTTTTTTCCATTCTTTATACCGTCGTCATAGTGTCATACTAGTTGTTACGAGTATACTACTATCTCTTTATCAACCAGTGTACAGTGCGGTAGTTCACGGCTGTGGCTACCTCTGTGTCGGCAGTCGGCAGGCAGTCCGTCCATCCATAATTGTATTATTATTATAATATATACCACCTAACCGTGGTTTTTTTATACCACCTAACCGTGGCAGTCCGTCCATAATTGTATACTAGTAAACTATCCAATCCATCCATCTCCATTGTTTACCTGAGGTGCCTTTTAGTTCTGCCTATAAAATATGGAGAACAAAAAAGTTGAGGTTCCAAAATTAGGGAAAGATCAAGATCCACTTCCACCTCGTGCTGAAGCTGCTGCCACTAGTCATGGCCGAGACGATGAAATGCCAGCAACGTCGTCTGCCAAGGCCGATGCCCAATGTCATAGTACAGAGCATGTCAAATCCAAAACACCAAATATCAGAAAAAAAAGGACTCCAAAACCTAAAATAAAATTGTCGGAGGAGAAGCGTAAACTTGCCAATATGCCATTTACCACACGGAGTGGCAAGGAACGGCTGAGGCCCTGGCCTATGTTCATGGCTAGTGGTTCAGCTTCACATGAGGATGGAAGCACTCAGCCTCTCGCTAGAAAACTGAAAAGACTCAAGCTGGCAAAAGCACCGCAAAGAACTGTGCGTTCTTTGAAATCCCAAATCCACAAGGAGAGTCCAATTGTGTCGTTTGCGATGCCTGACCTTCCCAACACTGGACGTGAAGAGCATGCGCCTTCCACTATTTGCATGCCCCCTGCAAGTGCTGGAAGGAGCACCCGCAGTCCAGTTCCTGATAGTCAGATTGAAGATGTCAGTGTTGAAGTACACCAGGATGAGGAGGATATGGGTGTTGCTGGCGCTGGGGAGGAAATTGACCAGGAGGATTCTGATGGTGAGGTGGTTTGTTTAAGTCAGGCACCCGGGGAGACACCTGTTGTCCGTGGGAGGAATATGGCCGTTGACATGCCAGGTGAAAATACCAAAAAAATCAGCTCTTCGGTGTGGAGGTATTTCACCAGAAATGCGGACAACAGGTGTCAAGCCGTGTGTTCCCTTTGTCAAGCTGTAATAAGTAGGGGTAAGGACGTTAACCACCTCGGAACATCCTCCCTTATACGTCACCTGCAGCGCATTCATAATAAGTCAGTGACAAGTTCAAAAACTTTGGGTGACAGCGGAAGCAGTCCACTGACCAGTAAATCCCTTCCTCTTGTAACCAAGCTCACGCAAACCACCCCACCAACTCCCTCAGTGTCAATTTCCTCCTTCCCCAGGAATGCCAATAGTCCTGCAGGCCATGTCACTGGCAAGTCTGACGAGTCCTTTCCTGCCTGGGATTCCTCCGATGCATCCTTGCGTGTAACGCCTACTGCTGCTGGCGCTGCTGTTGTTGCCGCTGGGAGTCGATGGTCATCCCAGAGGGGAAGTCGTAAGCCCACTTGTACTACTTCCAGTAAGCAATTGACTGTTCAACAGTCCTTTGCGAGGAAGATGAAATATCACAGCAGTCATCCTACTGCAAAGCGGATAACTGAGTCCTTGACAACTATGTTGGTGTTAGACGTGCGTCCGGTATCCGCCGTTAGTTCACAGGGAACTAGACAATTTATTGAGGCAGTGTGCCCCCGTTACCAAATACCATCTAGGTTCCACTTCTCTAGGCAGGCGATACCGAGAATGTACACGGACGTCAGAAAAAGACTCACCAGTGTCCTAAAAAATGCAGTTGTACCCAATGTCCACTTAACCACGGACATGTGGACAAGTGGAGCAGGGCAGGGTCAGGACTATATGACTGTGACAGCCCACTGGGTAGATGTATGGACTCCCGCCGCAAGAACAGCAGCGGCGGCACCAGTAGCAGCATCTCGCAAACGCCAACTCTTTCCTAGGCAGGCTACGCTTTGTATCACCGCTTTCCAGAATACGCACACAGCTGAAAACCTCTTACGGCAACTGAGGAAGATCATCGCGGAATGGCTTACCCCAATTGGACTCTCCTGTGGATTTGTGGCATCGGACAACGCCAGCAATATTGTGTGTGCATTAAATATGGGCAAATTCCAGCACGTCCCATGTTTTGCACATACCTTGAATTTGGTGGTGCAGAATTTTTTAAAAAACGACAGGGGCGTGCAAGAGATGCTGTCGGTGGCCAGAAAAATTGCGGGACACTTTCGGCGTACAGGCACCACGTACAGAAGACTGGAGCACCACCAAAAACTACTGAACCTGCCCTGCCATCATCTGAAGCAAGAAGTGGTAACGAGGTGGAATTCAACCCTCTATATGCTTCAGAGGTTGGAGGAGCAGCAAAAGGCCATTCAAGCCTATACAATTGAGCACGATATAGGAGATGGAATGCACCTGTCTCAAGTGCAGTGGAGAATGATTTCAACGTTGTGCAAGGTTCTGATGCCCTTTGAACTTGCCACACGTGAAGTCAGTTCAGACACTGCCAGCCTGAGTCAGGTCATTCCCCTCATCAGGCTTTTGCAGAAGAAGCTGGAGGCATTGAAGAAGGAGCTAACACGGAGCGATTCCGCTAGGCATGTGGGACTTGTGGATGCAGCCCTTAATTCGCTTAACAAGGATTCACGGGTGGTCAATCTGTTGAAATCAGAGCACTACATTTTGGCCACCGTGCTCGATCCTAGATTTAAAGCCTACCTTGGATCTCTCTTTCCGGCAGACACAGGTCTGCTGGGGTTGAAAGACCTGCTGGTGACAAAATTGTCAAGTCAAGCGGAACGCGACCTGTCAACATCTCCTCCTTCACATTCTCCCGCAACTGGGGGTGCGAGGAAAAGGCTCAGAATTCCGAGCCCACCCGCTGGCGGTGATGCAGGGCAGTCTGGAGCGACTGCTGATGCTGACATCTGGTCCGGACTGAAGGACCTGACAACGATTACGGACATGTCGTCTACTGTCACTGCATATGATTCTCTCAACATTGATAGAATGGTGGAGGATTATATGAGTGACCGCATCCAAGTAGGCACGTCACACAGTCCGTACTTATACTGGCAGGAAAAAGAGGCAATTTGGAGGCCCTTGCACAAACTGGCTTTATTCTACCTAAGTTGCCCTCCCACAAGTGTGTACTCCGAAAGAGTGTTTAGTGCCGCCGCTCACCTTGTCAGCAATCGGCGTACGAGGTTACATCCAGAAAATGTGGAGAAGATGATGTTCATTAAAATGAATTATAATCAATTCCTCCGCGGAGACATTGACCAGCAGCAATTGCCTCCACAAAGTACACAGGGAGCTGAGATGGTGGATTCCAGTGGGGACGAATTGATAATCTGTGAGGAGGGGGATGAACACGGTGATATATCGGAGGGTGAAGATGAGGTGGACATCTTGCCTCTGTAGAGCCAGTTTGTGCAAGGAGAGATTAATTGCTTCTTTTTGGGGGGGGGTCCAAACCAACCCGTCATATCAGTCACAGTCGTGTGGCAGACCCTGTCACTGAAATGATGGGTTGGTTAAAGTGTGCATGTCCTGTTTTGTTTATACAACATAAGGGTGGGTGGGAGGGCCCAAGGATAATTCCATCTTGCACCTCTTTTTTCTTTTCTTTTTCTTTGCATCATGTGCTGATTGGGGAGGGTTTTTTGGAAGGGACATCCTGCGTGACACTGCAGTGCCACTCCTAGATGGGCCCGGTGTTTGTGTCGGCCACTAGGGTCGCTAATCTTACTCACACAGCTACCTCATTGCGCCTCTTTTTTTCTTTGCGTCATGTGCTGTTTGGGGAGGGTTTTTTGGAAGGGACATCCTGCGTGACACTGCAGTGCCACTCCTAGATGTGCCCGGTGTTTGTGTCGGCCACTAGGGTCGCTAATCTTACTCACACAGTCAGCTACCTCATTGCGCCTCTTTTTTTCTTTGCGTCATGTGCTGTTTGGGGAGGGTTTTTTGGAAGGGCCATCCTGCGTGACACTGCAGTGCCACTCCTAGATGGGCCCGGTGTTTGTGTCGGCCACTAGGGTCGCTAATCTTACTCACACAGCTACCTCATTGCGCCTCTTTTTTTCTTTGCGTCATGTGCTGTTTGGGGAGGGTTTTTTGGAAGGGCCATCCTGCGTGACACTGCAGTGCCACTCCTAGATGGGCCCGGTGTTTGTGTCGGCCACTAGGGTCGCTAATCTTACTCACACAGCTACCTCATTGCGCCTCTTTTTTTCTTTGCGTCATGTGCTGTTTGGGGAGGGTTTTTTGGAAGGGACATCCTGCGTGACACTGCAGTGCCACTCCTAGATGGGCCCGGTGTTTGTGTCGGCCACTAGGGTCGCTTATCTTACTCACACAGCGACCTCGGTGCAAATTTTAGGACTAAAAATAATATTGTGAGGTGTGATGTGTTCAGAATAGGCTGAAAATGAGTGTAAATTATGTTTTTTGAGGTTAATAATACTTTGGGATCAAAATTACCCCCAAATTCTATGATTTAAGCTGTTTTTTTAGGGTTTTTTGAAAAAAACACCCGAATCCAAAACACACCCGAATCCGACAAAAATAATTCGGTGAGGTTTTGCCAAAACGCGTTCGAACCCAAAACACGGCCGCGGAACCGAACCCAAAACCAAAACACAAAACCCGAAAAATTTCAGGCGCTCATCTCTACTATATCGTGCTCAATTGTATAGGCTTGAATGGCCTTTTGCTGCTCCTCCAACCTCTGAAGCATATACAGGGTTGAATTCCACCTCGTTACCACTTCTTGCTTCAGATGATGGCAGGGCAGGTTCAGTAGTTTTTGGTGGTGCTCCAGTTTTCTGTACGTGGTGCCTGTACGCCGAAAGTGTCCCGCAATTCTTCTGGCCACCGACAGCATCTCTTGCACGCCCCTGTCGTTTTTTAAAAAATTCTGCACCACCAAATTCAAGGTATGTGCAAAACATGGGACGTGCTGGAATTGGCCCAGATTTAATGCACACACAATATTGCTGGCGTTGTCCGATGCCACAAATCCACAGGAGAGTCCAATTGGGGTAAGCCATTCCGCGATGATCTTCCTCAGTTGCCGTAAGAGGTTTTCAGCTGTGTGCGTATTCTGGAAACCGGTGATACAAAGCGTAGCCTGCCTAGGAAAGAGTTGGCGTTTGCGAGATGCTGCTACTGGTGCCGCCGCTGCTGTTCTTGCGGCGGGAGTCCATACATCTACCCAGTGGGCTGTCACAGTCATATAGTCCTGACCCTGCCCTGCTCCACTTGTCCACATGTCCGTGGTTAAGTGGACATTGGGTACAGCTGCATTTTTTAGGACACTGGTGACTCTTTTTCTGAGGTCTGTGTACATTTTCGGTATCGCCTGCCTAGAGAAATGGAACCTAGATGGTATTTGGTACCGGGGACACAGTACCTCCAACAAGTCTCTAGTTGGCTCTGCAGTAATGATGGATACCGGAACCACGTTTCTCACCACCCAGGATGTCAAGGCCTCAGTTATCCGCTTTGCAGTAGGATGACTGCTGTGATATTTCATCTTCCTCGCAAAGGACTGTTGGACAGTCAATTGCTTGGTGGAAGTAGTAAAAGTGGTCTTACGACTTCCCCTCTGGGATGACCATCGACTCCCAGCAGCAACAACAGCAGCGCCAGCAGCAGTAGGCGTTACACGCAAGGATGCATCGGTGGAATCCCAGGCAGGAGAGGACTCGTCAGAATTGCCAGTGACATGGCCTGCAGGACTATTGGCATTCCTGGGGAAGGAGGAAATTGACACTGAGGGAGTTGGTGGGGTGGTTTGCGTGAGCTTGGTTACAAGAGGAAGGGATTTACTGGTCAGTGGACTGCTTCCGCTGTCGGCCCAAGTTTTTGAACTTGTCACTGACTTATTATGAATGCGCTGCAGGTGACGTATAAGGGAGGATGTTCCGAGGTGGTTAACGTCCTTACCCCTACTTATTACAGCTTGACAAAGGGAACACACGGCTTGACACCTGTTGTCCGCATTTCTGGTGAAATACTTCCACACCGAAGAGCTGATTTTTTTGGTATTTTCACCAGGCATGTCAACGGCCATATTCCTACCACGGACAACAGGTGTCTCCCCGGGTGCCTGACTTAAACAAACCACCTCACCATCAGAATCCTCCTGGTCAATTTCCTCCCCAGCGCCAGCAACACCCATATCCTCCTCATCCTGGTGTACTTCAACACTGACATCTTCAATCTGACTATCAGGAACTGGACTGCGGGTGCTCCTTCCATCACTTGCAGGGGGCGTGCAAATGGTGGAAGGCGCATGCTCTTCACGTCCAGTGTTGGGAAGGTCAGGCATCGCAACCGACACAATTGGAGTCGGACTCTCCTTGTGGATTTGGGATTTCGAAGAACGCACAGTTCTTTGCGGTGCTACTGCTTTTGCCAGCTTTAGTCTTTTCATTTTTCTAGCGAGAGGCTGAGTGCTTCCATCCTCATGTGAAGCTGAACCACTAGCCATGAACATAGGCCAGGGCCTCAGCCGTTCCTTGCCACTCCGTGTGGTAAATGGCATATTGGCAAGTTTACGCTTCTCCTCCGACAATTTTATTTTAGGTTTTGGAGTCCTTTTTTTACTGATATTTGGTGTTTTGGATTTGACATGCTCTGTACTATGACATTGGGCATCGGCCTTGGCAGACGACGTTGCTGGCATTTCATCGTCTCGGCCATGACTAGTGGCAGCAGCTTCAGCACGAGGTGGAAGTGGATCTTGATCTTTCCCTAATTTTGGAACCTCAACATTTTTGTTCTCCATATTTTAATAGGCACAACTAAAAGGCACCTCAGGTAAACAATGGAGATGGATGGATTGGATACTAGTATACAATTATGGACGGACTGCCGAGTGCCGACACAGAGGTAGCCACAGCCGTGAACTACCGCACTGTACTGTGTCTGCTGCTAATATAGACTGGTTGATAAAGAGATAGTATACTCGTAACTAGTATGTATGTATAAAGAAAGAAAAAAAAAACCACGGTTAGGTGGTATATACAATTATGGACGGGCTGCCGAGTGCCGACACAGAGGTAGCCACAGCCGTGAACTACCGCACTGTACTGTGTCTGCTGCTAATATATAGACTGGTTGATAAAGAGATAGTATACTCGTACCTAGTATGTATGTATAAAGAAAGAAAAAAAAACCACGGTTAGGTGGTATATACAATTATGGACGGGCTGCCGAGTGCCGACACAGAGGTAGCCACAGCCGTGAACTACCGCACTGTACTGTGTCTGCTGCTAATATATAGACTGGTTGATAAAGAGATAGTATACTCGTAACTAGTATGTATGTATAAAGAAAGAAAAAAAAACCACGGTTAGGTGGTATATACAATTATGGACGGGCTGCCGAGTGCCGACACAGAGGTAGCCACAGCCGTGAACTACCGCACTGTACTGTGTCTGCTGCTAATATAGACTGGTTGATAAAGAGATAGTATACTCGTAACTAGTATGACTATAAAGAAAGAAAAAAAAACCACGGTTAGGTGGTATATACAATTATGGACGGGCTGCCGAGTGCCGACACAGAGGTAGCCACAGCCGTGAACTACCGCACTGTACTGTGTCTGCAGCTAATATAGACTGGTTGATAAAGAGAAGATGTCTATGTAACTATGTATGTATAAAGAAGAATGAAAAAAACCACGGTTAGGTGGTATACAATTATGGACGGACTGCCTGCCGAGTGCAGACACAGAGGTAGCCACAGCCGTGAACTACCGTACTGTACTGTGTCTGCAGCTAATATAGACTGGTTGATAAAGAGAAGATGTCTATGTAACTATGTATGTATAAAGAAGAATGAAAAAAATCCACGGTTAGGTGGTATTACAATTATGGACGGACTGCCTGCCGAGTGCAGAGACACAGAGGTAGCCACAGCCGTGAACTACCGTACTGTGTCTGCTGCGACTGGATGATAAATGATATAAAAAATATATATATATCACTACTGCAGCCGGACAGGTATATATTATATATTATATAATGACGGACCTGCTGGACACTGTCTGTCAGCAGAATGAGTTTTATTTTTATAGAATAAAAAAAAAAAAAACACACAAGTGAAGTCACACAACGAGTGTTTAACTTTTTCAGGCAATCACAATATAAGTATACTACTAACTATACTGGTGGTCAGTGTGGTCAGGTCACTGGTCAGTCACACTGGCAGTGGCACTCCTGCAGCAAAAGTGTGCACTGTTTAATTTTAATATAATATGTACTCCTGGCTCCTGCTATAACCTATAACTGGCACTGCAGTAGTGCTCCCCAGTCTCCCCCACAATTATAAGCTGTGTGAGCTGAGCAGTCAGACAGATATATAATATATATAGATGATGCAGCACACTGGCCTGAGCCTGAGCAGTGCACTGCACAGTGCACACAGATATGGTATGTGACTGACTGAGTCACTGTGTGTATCGCTTTTTTCAGGCAGAGAACGGATATATTAAATAAACTGCACTGTGTGTCTGGTGGTCACTCACTATATAATATATTATGTACTCCTGGCTCCTGCTATAACCTATAACTGGCACTGCAGTAGTGCTCCCCAGTCTCCCCCACAATTATAAGCCTTGTGAGCTGAGCAGTCAGACAGATATATATAATATTATATATAGATAATAGATGATGCAGCACACTGGCCTGAGCCTGAGCAGTGCACACAGATATGGTATGTGACTGACTGAGTCACTGTGTGTATCGCTTTTTTCAGGCAGAGAACGGATATATTAAATAAACTGCACTGTGTGTCTGGTGGTCACTCACTATATAATATATTATGTACTCCTGGCTCCTGCTATAACCTATAACTGGCACTGCAGTAGTGCTCCCCAGTCTCCCCCACAATTATAAGCTGTGTGAGCTGAGCAGTCAGACAGATATATATAATATTATATATAGATAATAGATGATGCAGCACACTGGCCTGAGCCTGAGCAGTGCACACAGATATGGTATGTGACTGAGTCACTGTGTGCTGTGTATCGCTTTTTTCAGGCAGAGAACGGATTATAAAGTAAACTGCACTGTCCTCACTAGTAAACTCTCTCCACTCAGTCTCTACACTTCTACAGTAACAGTACTCCTCCTAGTCAGCTCCAGTAAATCTCTCTCAGTCTCTTATAATCTAAATGGAGAGGACGCCAGCCACGTCCTCTCCCTATCAATCTCAATGCACGTGTGAAAATGGCGGCGACGCGCGGCTCCTTATATAGAATCCGAGTCTCGCGAGAATCCGACAGCGTCATGATGACGTTCGGGCGCGCTCGGGTTAACCGAGCAAGGCGGGAAGATCCGAGTCGCTCGGACCCGTGAAAAAAAACATGAAGTTCGTGCGGGTTCGGATTCAGAGAAACCGAACCCGCTCATCTCTAGTTTTGACGTCACAAACATGCCCTGTGTTCGCCCAGCCACGCCTGCGTTTTTCCAACCACTCCCTGAAACGGTCAGTTGACACCCAGAAACTCACACTTCCTGTCAATCACTCTGCGGTCAGCAGTGCGACTGAAAAGCTTCGCTAGACCCTGTGTAAAACTACATTGTTCATTGTAATAGCACGTTGCGCGTGCGCATTGCGCAGCATGCGCATGCGCAGAAGTGCCTTTTTTTGCCTCATCGCTGCACAACGAACAAATGCAGCTAGCGATCAACTCGGAATGACCCCCTTCGTGTAATCTGATTTTCCATCTTTTGCATAGAATGTAAATTCCACATCTATTTAGGGAATTTGAGATTTATATATCTGCCTGTCAGAGCTAAAAAAACACGATACCATGATCATAACACAGTCACTGCGTTCTGACATCATGCTGATTGGTGCAATCAGTCTAGTAGTTGAATGTGCATTACAAACAGAAATTATGATTTTTTATTTTTTATTTACCTTTAGGACAGCACAGCTAGAGCAATTCAGGGGATTCAAGGACTCTGGGGGAGATTTATCAAAGCTTGGAGAGAGATAGAGTACCAACCAATCGGCTTCAGTCATTTTTCAAACACAACTTCCAAAATGATAGTTGGAAGCTGATAGGCTGGTACTTTATCTCTCTCCAAGAGGGGCATTTATCAACTGCTGACCACACATGCGTGGTGGCCAGTGCCGGGGAGGGTTCCAGGGGAATTCACTTCCAGTGATTCTTGTGAAGTGTTGCCCATAGGCTACAATTGGTTAATGCCATCTTTAGATGACTTTAGCCATTATCTAGAATGCATTGCATTCCAGAGGATGGTAAATCTGGCAGCATTGCTTCTTCCATAGAAACCCACGGGGGTCGCATCTGCAGTCGGGAATGGTGATATTGCAGCATATATCGGATATATTTGCTGTGATCCCTCCTTCATACATTTAGATGATAATAAATATTTTCGGTTACTACCTAAAAATCAGTGTAATTGGAGAACGACACAATTTTTTTTTTGTTATAAATGGGCCCCCAAAAGAGATAAATCTCCCCTCGTATGTGTACAGAGAATGCAGCATTGGCTGTAGCTAATTGGCTGTGGCAACTGTCAATGAATGCATTTCTCACTCCAACTCAGGCACCCTGCCCCATCTCTAGAATGTAAAACCTTCTGCTCTCTCCCTTCAGAAATAATATGATCCGGTGGCTTGTGTCAGGTAAAACACCATACAGAAATGAAAAAATGGCAATGTACACCACTGGGATATTTATAATGGGTGCAGTGTGTGCGGTGCACATGGGCCCCGAGGTCCTGGGGGGCCCACACCGCTAACCTGGCACCCATTGCAGTCTGAATTACTTTGTGGAGTGCGCATGCGATGTTAGAACAGAGTTGGCAGGGCTCGGTCCGGAGAGTGGAGGCGTGTCCGGACCGTTTGGGAAGCGGTGGCTGCGTGACATCACATGCAGCCGCTGCGACCTGGAATGCGGAGGGTAGCTCCCTGCCAAGGGGCAGGAGCTGCACAGGTAGGGAGCTACTCGCCAGGTACAAAAGCATTGCCGCCATGCAATGCTTTTGTACCTGTGCGTGGGGGGGGGGGATGTGGGGGGGAGGGAATAGGGCCTGACATGTGGGGCGGGCTAGCCCTGTGCTGGGCTTCCCCCTACATGTCAGAGTAAATGACCATAGATGTGCTGAATTACCTCCTAAGAACACTGGTAATCAGAGCAATTATAATAAACTCTACAATTTAACATATAGTGTAGGTTCTTAGCATAATTTTTGGCCAAACATATGGGCCACGGTGACCTCATCAGATGGGTTCCTAACATTCCTAAGGTACAAGTCCAGATCACAGGACACCCCCAGGCCAGCAGAAAACCAACCACCCCATGCCGTCACACGAAGAAGTAGCAGGTTAAGTGCTAAAAAACAGGGGTGTGGTATGGAAGGTAGATAGTAACTAGGTTGACAGTGTCTAGGTTGACCACTATTAGTCGACAGTAACTAGGTCGACAGGGTCTCTAGATCGACAGAGTCTTTAGGTCGACATGGTCTATCTCGACACCTCAAAAGGTCAACATGAGTTTTATTATGTTTTTTTGGTGTCGTTTTCTTCGTAGAGTGACTGGGAACCCCAATTAGTGCACGGCGAGTAAACTTCGGACAAGGTGCCTCGCTCTGCTACCACTTCGCTCGGCACAGATTACCATTCCAATCGTAGTCCACGTGGATCATTAAGTATGAAAAGGTTCAAAAAAAGTGAAAAACTCATGTCGACGTTTTGACCTGTCGACCTAGAACATGTCAACCTAGAGACCCTGTCGACCTAGTTACTGTCGACCAATAGTGGTTAACCTAGATAGTGTAGGGTAGGGTGGCATAATGCCCCCAGCAGAAGTGCCGCTTATACACATAATGCACCCAAAAGTAGTGCCGCTTATAAACATAATACCCCCAGTAGTAGTGCCACTTATACACATAATGCCCCCAGTAGTAGTTTCACATATACACATAATGTCCCCAGCAGTAGTGCCACTTATACACATAATGCCCCCACTAGTAATGCCACTTATTATTATTACCAGTTATTTATATAGCGCACACATATTCCTCAGCGCTTTACATAGGATAATGTACACATACACTCATTCACGTTAGGGTTAATTTTGTTGGGATCCAATTAACCTACCAGTATATTTTTGGATTGTGGGAGGAAACCGGAGTACCCGGACAAAACCCAGAGAAGTTAGGGCCATGGTGGGAATCGAACCCATGACCTCAGTGCTGTGAGGCAGTAATGCTAACCATTACTGCCCTCGTACTGCTTATACACATAATGCCCACAGTAGCACCCCTTATAAACATAATGCCCCCAGTAGTAGTGCCGCTTATACACATAATGCCCATAGCAGTAGAGCCCCTTATACATAATGCCCACAGAAGTGCCACTTATACACATAGGGGGTAATTCCAAGTTGATCGCAGCAGGATTTTTTTAGCAGTTGGGCAAAACCATGTGCACTGCAAGGGGACAGATATAACATGTGCAGAGAGAGTTAGATTTGGGTGGGGTGTGTTCAAACTGAAATCTAAATTGCAGTGTAAAAATAAAGCAGCCAGTATTTACCCTGCAGAGAAACGAAATAACCCACCCAAATCTTAATTCTCTCTGCAAATGTTATATCTGCCTCCCCTGCAGTGCACATGGTTTTGCCCATTTGCTAACAAACTTGCTGCTGCGATCAACTCAGAATTACCCCCATAATGCGCGCGCGCACACACACACACACACACACACACACTTTCTTTATCTCTCACTTACTCTTTCCCTCCACCTAACAAAGTCTGGCTGGCCTGATCTGTAGCAGCTCATCTTCCTCTGTAGCAGCCTGGAACTATGTAGTGCCGCTCTCTCAGTCCCATGTAGCTCCGCCCCTCATTCCCATGTAGCTCCACCCCTTTTCATGTCCTGAACACTGCCTCTTTCACAGGGGGGTGGGAGGACACTTCAAGCTGCTGGAGCTGCTGTCTTTCATACAGTGTGATAGACGCAGCAGCCGGCAGCAGCATGGAACATCAGCAGGGTTGCAGAGTCGGGAGAGCACCTCTACAGCCTAATGTCTCCCTACTTTGCATCCCTTTGTTGAGTGGGTAGTGCTGGCCCTGTGTGTAAGACAGCTGCACTATCAGATGCCAAAATAATATTGAAGAATAGTATACAATAGAAAAGGAAAAGGGGAAACTCATAAAGGGAGGTGCACTTACATATTGTATATAATATATATAATATATCATTTACTTTTATTATACCATAATTAAACTAATAAGGGGCCTATTTATTATAGTCATTTTATGGGCCTAATGCAAGGTTGATTGCAAAACAACGTTTTCCTCTAATGGGCAAAACCATGTGCACTGCAGGTGGGGCAGATATAATGTGCAGAGAGAGTTAGATTTGGGTGTGGTGTGTTCAAACTGAAATCTGAATTGCAGTGTACAAATAAAGCAGCCAGTATTTACCCTGCACAGAAACAATATAATCCCCCCAAATCTAACTCTCTCTGCACATGTTATATCTGCCCCACCTGCAGTGCACATGCTTTTGCCCATTAGAGAAAAGTGTTGTTTTGCAATCAACCTTGAACGTTGTGTGAAAATTCCCCCAAAATAGTCATGTTCAGGGGATACCTGTAAAATGTAAACATTTCCAGCATGTACAGTATGTAGGGAATACCAAAGCAGATATCAGAGATATCGTCTGCAGTTCCAATGGCAACAGAAGCCCCCATAGCTTTCAGTGAAGGCTGCTGTATTGTGAGATTTACCAAGCTTGGCCCCAATAGTCTCCCACTATCTCCAGGTCACCCTCTGCCTCTCTTTGTCACCCACTTCCTTCCCAATCACCAACTATCTCCCTACCATCCCTGCCTCTCTCTGTCATACACTGCCTCTGTCACCCACTGCCTCCCCATTCACTCATTATCTCCCTGTCACCCTCTGACTCTCCCTGTCACCCCGCCTCTCTCACTCACTGCCTCCATGTTACCCACTGCCTCCCCGGTCATTCACTATCTCCCTGTCACCCTCTGACTCTCTGTCATCCACTGCCTCTGTCACCAGCTGACTCACCATTCACCATCTCCCTGTTCCCCTCTGACTCTGTCACCCACTGCCTCCCCAGTCACCCACTATCTCCCTGTCACCATCTTCCTCTCTCTGTCATTCACTGCCTCCATGTCACCCATTACTTTCCCTGTCACCCATTATCTCCCTGTCAACCCTGCTTCTCTCCATCACCCACTGCCTCCATATCACCCACTGCCTCCCCAGTCACCCACTATCTTCCTGATGTCCTTTGCCTCTCCCTGTCACCCACTGCCTCCCAAGTCACACACTATATCCCTGTCACCATCTGCCTCTCAGTCACCCTTGCATCTTTCTGTGACCCACTAGAGATAATTCACACATTATCTCCCTATCACCTTCTGCAACTCCCTGTCACCACTGTTTTCTCTCCGTCACCCAGTGCCTCCCCAGTCACCCAATATATCCATAACCTTCTGCCTCTCTCTGTCACCCACTGCCTCCATGTCACTCATTGCTTTCCAGTCACCCACTATCTCCCTGTCACTCCTGTCTCTCCTTGTCACCCACTGCCTCTGTCACTCTTTATCTTCCTGTCACCCCTGCCTCTCCCTGTCACCCACTTTATCTGTCACACACTGCCTCCCCAGTCACCCACTATCTTTCTGTCACATTCTGCATCTCCCTGACACCCTTGCATCTCTCTGTGACTGCCTCTGTCATCCACTGCTTCCAAGGAACCCACTGTCTCCCCAGTCACCCACTATCTCTCTCTGTCACCCTCTTCCTCTCTCTGTCCTCCATTTCCTCTCTTTGTCACCCACTGCCTTCCCAATCACCCACTGCCTCCCCAGTCACCCATTAACTCCCTGTCACCCTCTTCCTCTACCTGTCACACCTGCTTCTCACTGCCACCCACTACCTCCATATCACCCACTGCCTCCATGTCACCCACTGCCTCATCAGTCATCCACTTTCTCCCTGTCACGCTCTGCCTGTTCTTGCAACCCACTGCATTTGCCATACCACCTGTTTCTAACTGTCATCCTCGCCCTCTTCCTGTCACCTACTGCCTTTCCCCATGACCCTTTCCTGTCACTTACTGTCTCCCCCCTCACCCACTGCCTCTGTATCTTCCACTTTCTCTCCCTGTCACCCTCTACATCACCCACTGCCTTCCCCTGGTGTGGTGTCACTCACTTCCTCACCCTATCACCCATTCCCTGACATTATACACTGCCTCTCCCTGTCACCCACTGCCTCTCCATGTCCCACTATCGCTCCCCATCATCCACTGCCTCAACCTCCGCCTCTCCCCCACGTCACAATCTGCCGATCACCCACTCTCTCCTGTCCCCCTCTGTCTCTCCAAGACATCACTCTCTCTCTCCATCATACGAAGTAATGTATTCCATTTGAAGCCACGACCCTTGTTGTGAGGCCACACCCTTGCCACTTTCTCATGTGCGTAGTCACCTTTGGTAGGTGCAAATAACACCCCCCTTCTTCCCCTGTCATGGTGCCTACCCCCGTCATTTTGTTCCGGATCCACCCCTGTAGATGTTGTATCTACGTATATAATGTGGCTGGGTATATATGTCTCAATCTGTTTTTTTGCGGTAATATTTATATGCAAGTAAGATATACAGTACTCATATGTATCCAGTTCTACAAGGAATGTAACAAAAAAATCCAAAAAGAAATCAGAGTAGCTAAAGTAGGAAACGAAAAACAAATCGCAAAGGAGAGTAAAACAAACCCCAAAAAGTTCTTTAAGTATATAAACGGTAAAAAGTTAAAAGGGAGAATATTTTGCCTTTTAATAGTGAGTTGGATGTCTTGATTAATGATGATAGGGAAAATGCAGATTTATTGAATAAATTCTTTTCATCAGTTTTCACGAAAGAGGACAGGTTGACGAGAGTAGAGCACAACATAAGATATAATAACGACCCGTTGCTAGGTACTTGGTTAAATGAGGAATTAGTCCAGGAGAGACTAAGTAAAATTAAGATAAATAAATCTGGGCTGGATGGACTTCACCCCAGGGTTCTTATGGAACTTAACGCAGAGATATCGAGACCTCTATATTTGATTTTCAGTGAGTCAATTACAGCAGGAATGATACCGAAGGACTGGCGTATAGCAGAGGTAGTCCCAATATTTAAAAAGGGTATTAAAACTCATCCCGGTATCTATAGACCGGTAAGTTTGACATCTATAGTGGGGAAAATACTAGAAGGTATATTAAGGGATAGCATACTAGAGTACTTGGATACCTCCAAGGTTATTACTAGGAATCAGCATGGTTTTGTGAAGGACAGGTCATGTCAAACTAACTTAATAAGCTTCTACGAGAAAGTGAGCAATAATATTGATCAGGGTAAAGCAGTGGATGTGTTTTTTTGGACTTCGCTAAGGCCTTTGACAAAGTTCCACATAAGAGACTAATTCTTAAATTAAGAGAGCTTGGGGTAGGAAACACTATTTGTACTTGGGTGAGTGAGTAATTGGCTGCACAATAGTGAACAGCGAGTGGGGATTAATGGGATGTTCTCTGAATGGGCCTCAGTGCTCAGTGGAATACCGCAGGGTTCAGTACTCGGGCCATTGCTGTTTAACATATTCATTAATGACCTAGGAGAGGGACTAGAAAGCACAGTGTCAATTTTTGCAGACAATACTAAATTATGTAGAGTAATGTTAGGGTCTCCTGCCCTGTGCTGCCACGTCGTCATGGCAACCGGGAGACAAGTGCTAGTGGAGTAACCTGAGCGCAGCTGATACTCCGGTTCGGGTCTTTTGCTGTGCAGTGGTTATAGGCTCTGTGCACGGCAGGGGATCCGGTGCTGGTTTTTGTGCTCACAGTCTGTGAGGTCTGAGTGGGGCGTGGACAGCACCTGCTTTATAAGGCCTCTTTTCAGGGTAAGCAGATGCTGCTGAATCTTTGTTGGTTAGTCAGTTCATGAAAGTTAGCCAGTACTGTGTAGCTTTGTATTTGTTTGTTGCTTACTGCAATTAGGCCTGGGGATTTGGTATTACACTCTGCCAATCCAGACCTAGCAGTAAGACTGGAGTCAGTCGTTTAGCTTGCTGGGGTTCTGTTACTACTCTGTGAACTTAGCAAGTTTGAGGCTGTATTCTAAGACTTGCCTGTCTAATCCTGTCTCACTGTGCTAGGTGTCAGGGGTCAGTTTAGTGGCAGTAAGCTAAAACCTGTGCACTGCAAGTGAGAATTAGGATTGTGGAGACTCTCCTTGTGTCTATCATTCCATCTCTGACCAAGGAGTTTACTGCCACACCCGTTGGTAACCCTTTAGGGTTTTGCTGTTGCCCTTAGCAACAGCATTTCGGGTTCTCTACGTATTAAAACACAACATCTTGCTTTTTCCATCTGAGCAGTTCTAATACAAGGGAGATACCCAGTTCCTTAGCCTCTGGGCTTCTCTGTTCACTTTGTGTGTATTTTGTTACCCTATCACCTTCTGTGTACGTTATGTCATTTTCCCCAGTTTGTCTGTGAGTCCATTTGTTTTGCATAACAGTTCAAACACCAGTACATTCCTGCAGACACTGGAGTGCATAACAGTTCTGACACCAGTACTTTCCTGCAGGCACTGGTGTGCATAACAAGTAATTAATTCAGACAAGGATGTTGAGTCTCTACAGAATGACTTATCTAGACTTGAGGTCTGGGTGGATAAATGGAGAATGAGATTCAATATAGACAAATGTAAAGTTATGCACTTTGGGACTAAGAACAATCGAGCAGCATATAAACTAAATGGGGAAAATGTAGGGATAACGGTAGTTGAAAAAGATTTGGTGGTGCTCATCGATAATAAACTTAGTAGCAGTATGCAATGTCAAAATGCAGAAACAAAATCAAATAAGGTGTTCGCATGCATAAAATGGGGAATGGAGACAAGGGATGAGAGTGTAATCCTGCCACTGTATAAATCATTGGTGCGGCCACACTTGGAATATTGTGCACAGTTCTGGGCACCTCACTATAAAAAAGTGTCCGCGGGAGGAATGTCTGGGAGAAGAAGATACCATGGACCACTTCTTGCTGCAGTGTCCCTTTAACGTAGAAATTTACGTGGAGGTTTCAAAAGCTTTAGGTATCCCTTGCCTATCGGGGCTTAGTTACCCGGAATGGGTTTATGGGACATTTAAGCGGTATGAGGCTTTTGAGTTGAGCACTATTTTTTTAGTTAGTTTAGTGGTCAGGTACCACATATGGAGTGCACGGTGTCAGGTATCTCTAAGAGGCAAAGTCCTTCCCTGTAGAGAGGTGGTGGTTTTAATTCTGCACGAGGTGAGACGGATGATGGAGTTGGAGAGGGGGAGGTTAGACGTTGTCAACTGGTCCTGTTTAAGGCACCAGTTGAAGGTCCCTTAGTGGGTGGCGGATGACTTCCCTCTCTTCAGCCTTTGGCTAAGCTTTCTTTCACTAGAATGTTTCTTTAGGTTTTGGTATGTTTTGTTTTGTGAAATGGCTTGCATGCATCTGGAGGGCTACAAAAATCTCTTATTATTTCTTGTTAAATGTCGGTAGTCCTGATTTAAGTGAGGGATGTTTGGGACTGTGTGGGAGAGTGGATGGAGCATGGATGGGTGTGAATGTGGAGGGATGTTTGGTGGTGGAGGGAGTATGAATGGGTGTGAGTTTGAGTTTGTCTAGGCTCCTATAAGATAAGGGACAGGAAGATGTTTTCATTTGTTTGTTTTGACTTGGTTTGGAACTACCGCAGAAATAAGTATAGAAAGGTTCTGTGGTCATTAGAGATAATTATCTATCACATCATTGCAAGATTTTCTTTGTTGATTATGTATTTTTATTTTCTCTTGCATCCTAAAAGATACTGGGGTCCACATTAGTACCATGGGTATAGACGGGTCCACTAGGAGCCTTAGGCACTTTAAGAAATCAATAGTGTGCACTGGCTCCTCCCTCTATGCCCCTTCTACCAGACTCAATTTAGAAAATGTGCCCGGAGGAGCCGGTCAAGCTTTGGAGAGCTCCTTAAGAGTTTTCTACATTTTATTTGTCTATTTATTATTTTCAGTCAGGGCTGTTTGGCAAACGCCTGACTGCTTCGTGGGACTTAGGGGGGAGAATGGCCCAACTTCCTAAAGAGTTAATGGTACCGTTTCTCTGCTGACAGAAAACTGAGCTCCTGAGGGAGCCATTTGCGAGCCACACTACGGTGCAGAGTACCCTCCCTCAGCACGCCGCCACCCCCTATCAGAGACAGAAGACTGAAGAGTGGTGAGTACAGCGCCGGCATCCCGGTTAGCAGGTCGCCGTCAGGATTGACGGCACAAGGGTAGGAGCGCAGCTCCGAGTACAGACTGCACTCCGGGGGCTCAGAAGGACATTTTCATATAGGTGTCCCGCTGCTGAGGGGCGCGCTGAACCACCACTGTTACCCACACTGACTACAGACATAACAGGGGTTTTAACCTGCTGTTTTTCACAAAAATTACCTCGGTCAGTTTCAATAAAGTGCGAGAAGCCGCGCGCCATTAAGGGGGCGGGGCTTCTCACTGAGCGCATCCAGCAGCTCACCAGCGCCATTTTCCCTCTGCAGATTATACAAGCAGCAAATACAGGGAAGCACAGCTCCTCCACAAGGACTCCTCGTCTCCTCAGCGGTACCAGGGGATCTTAGTGAGGGGGGGAGCAGTGATAGTATACTAAGCCCTATTAAGGTGCTAGTATCGCGACCCAGCTAAAAGTTTTGCTTTGGCTAAAGGGGCGCTGTGTGGCTCTGACTTCTGTGTCTCCCTAAGACTCTGTAAAGATATTCTGTGTGTTTGGGTGTCTCTTCACAACCATGTCTAGGGACTGCGTGTCATGCACAACGGAGTGTCTTTCCTACCCTGGGGACTCACTACCCTGTACTCAGGATAGTGTCCATTCTCAGGCTAGTGGGGCAGTAACCCCCATGATTAGCTTCCATTAAATGGATGATATCTAATATTTCTACAAAATTATCCCATAATGAGAAAGAAACGCAAATTTTAAGACAGACTATGGATGACCTAATGAATAAAGATTCAGTCCCCATACCAGCGTCTCACACCCCCGCCATTTGCCTGCAAAAGTGTATTCTGGCCCAACTCATGCAGGGTGATACTGATGATGATACATCAGATCCAGAGGAGGATGAAGTAGATGCAAGTGAGGGGGTGGGGGGGATGCCGTCCTGTCACAGGGCATACAGGCCATGATAGAAGCTGTCAGAAATATCCTGCACATTCCTGATAAGACGGCTGAGGTTGAGGGGGAATCTTATTTTAATAAAAAAAAGAAATCCTCAGCTACCTTTCCGGCATCAAAGGAATTAAATACTTCGTTTGAACAAACTTGGGCTAATCCTGACCAAAAATTTCAGATTCCTAAAAGATTAATTGCATCCTTTCCCTTTCCTCTGGATGATAGAAAGAAAACCCGCCGATGGTGGACACATCGGTATCTAGGCTGTCGCGTAAGATAGTCTTACCTGTTCCTGGGGCAGCATCCTAAAAGGGGGTTCACTACGATATGCCTGCGGTCGGGCTCCCGGCGACCAGCATACCGGCGCCGGGAGCCCGACCGCCGGCTTACCGACAGTGTGGCGAGCTCAAATGAGCCCCTTGCGGGCTCGCTGCGCTCGCCGCGCTACGGGCACGGTGGCGCGCTATGCGCGCCACACTATTTTATTCTCCCTCCAGGGGGGTTGTGGACCCCCACGAGGGAGAATAAGTGTCAGTATGCCGACTGTCGGTATGCCGGCTGTCGGGCTCCCGGCGCCGGTATGCTGGTCGCCGGGAGCCCGACCGCCGGCATACTGAAGACCACTCCTTAAAGGACATAGCTGACTGCAAGATTGAGAACACTCTCAAATCACTGTACACTGCTGTTGGGGTGGGCCAGAGGCCCACTATTGCTTGCGTATGGATTACTAAAGTCATTGCACAGTGGTCAGGTAATTTAATTGATGAATTGGATACCTTACCCAGGGGGGAGATTGTTTAACTCCTGCAGCATATTCAGGACTCTGCTACTTTTATGGTCGAGGCCTTAAAGTAAATTGGTTTGCTCAACGCACGCACCACTGCCTTGGCAGTTTCAGCACGCAGGGACTTGTTGCTGCGCCAGTGGACGGCGGATGCGGATTCCAGGAAAGGAGTGGAAAATCTACCTTTCATAGGTGAAGTCCTGTTTGGAAATTAACTGGATAAGTTGATATCCAAGGCTACAACGGGTAAATCTACGTACCTTCCTTCCGCAGCACCCTCAGCTAGAAAAACCTACTCTGCTCCAGCTCTGCAGTCATTTAAGACAGCGAAATTCAAAGGCAGATCCAAGGTTTCATCTACAGCCTTCAAAGGTAGTAAAGGTAAACCCAGAAAACCGGCCACTGCAGGTTTTCAGGTACAGAACGAACCCCGGATCTGCTTCCTCAAAGCCTTCAGCATGACGTTGGTCCATACTGCCTGGAAGACAGGCAGGTGGGAGCTCGGTCACGTTATTTCAGTCACGTTTCGGCAACATCTTGTCAGGATCCCTGGGTCATAGATCTTATCGCCCAGGGATACAGACTGGAGTTTCAGGAACTCCCACCTCACAGATTCTTCAAATCAGGCTTACCAGCTTCTCTGGAAGCAAGTGTGACTTTACAGGCAGCAATTCAAAAACTGGTTCAGACTCAGGTCATTGTCCCAGTTCCACTTCAACTATAAAAAAAAAAAGGGTTATTACTCCAACCTGTTTGTGGTTCCGAAACCGGACGGTTCGGTGAGGCCCATTCTCAACCTCAAATCTTTGAACCCGTATTTAAGGGTGTTCAAATTCAAGATGGAGTCTCCGAGAGCAGTGATCTCAGGTCTGGAGGGGGGGGGAATTCCTGGTGTCTCTGGACATCAATGATGCATACCTTCACATTCCAATTTGGCCGCCTCATCAAGCGTATCTAAGGTTTGCACTGCAGGACTGTCACTACCAGTTTCAGGCCCTGGATGACCTGCTGATAAAAGCGCCTTCCAGGGAGAGGTTGTTGGACAGCATTGCCCTCTCAACCTGACCTTTCCAGGATCACGGGTGGATTCTGAACCTGCCAAAATCCCACCTGGAACCAACACGGAGGCTTCCGTTCCTAGGAATAATCCTGGGTACGGAAGAACAAAGGGTGTTTCTTCCATTGGAAAAGACATTGGTAATCCAGTCAATGGTGCGGGATGTCCTAAAACCAACCCAGATATCGGTGCATCTGTGCATTCGCCTTCTGGGGAAGATGGTAGCCTCTTACGAGGCTCTGCAGGACGGAAGGTTTCATGCAAGGCCATTCCAGCTGGATCTGTTGGACAAATGGTCCGGATCGCATTTTCACATGCACCAGAGGATACGTCTGTCGCCAAAAGCCAGGATTTCCCTTATGTGGTGGCACCTCCCTCTATGTCCCTTCTACCAGACTCAGTCTAGAAAATGTGCCCGGAGGAGCCGGTCACACTTTGGAGAGCTCCTGAAGAGTTTTCTACATTTTATTTGTCTATTTATTATTTTCAGTCAGGGCTGTTTGGCAAACGCCTGACTGCTTCGTGGGACTTAGGGGGGAGAACAGCCCAACTTCCTAAAGGGTTAATGGTACCGTTTCTCTGCTGACAGGAAACTGAGCTCCTGAGGGAGCCATTCGCGAGCCACACTACGGCGCAGAGTACCCTCCCGCAACACGCCGCCACCCCCTAACAGAGACAGAAGACTGAAGAGTGGTGAGTACAGCGCCGGCATCCCGGTTAGCGGGTCGCCGCCAGGATTGACGGCACAAGGGTAGGAGCGCAGCTCCGAGTACAGGCTGCACTCCGGGGGCTCAGAAGGACATTTTCATATAGGTGTCCCGCTGCTGAGGGGCGCGCTGAGCCACCACTGTTACCCACACTGACTACAGACATAACAGGGGTTTTAACCTGCTGTTTTTCACAAAAATTACCTCGGTCAGTTTCAATAAAGTGTGAGAAGCCGCGCGCCATTAAGGGGGCGGGGCTTCTCACTGAGCGCATCCAGCAGCTCACCAGCGCCATTTTCCCTCTGCAGATTATACAAGCAGCAAATACAGGGAAGCACAGCTCCTCCACAAGGACTCCTCGTCTCCTCAGCGGTACCAGGGGGTCTTAGTGAGGGGGGGAGCAGTGATAGTATACTAAGCCCTATTAAGGTGCTAGTATCGCGACCCAGCTAAAAGTTTTGCTTTGGCTAAAGGGGCGCTGTGTGGCTCTGACTTCTGTGTCTCCCTAAGACTCTGTAAAGATATTCTGTGTGTTTGGGTGTCCCTTCACAACCATGTCTAGGGACTGCGTGTCATGCACAACGGAGTGTCTTTCCTCCCCTGGGGACTCACTACCCTGTACTCAGGATAGCGTCCATTCTCAGGCTCGTGGGGCAGTAACCCCCATGGTTAGCTTCCATTAAATGGATGATATCTAATATTTCTACAAAATTATCCCATAATGAGAAAGAAACGCAAATTTTAAGACAGACTATGGATGACCTAATGAATAAAGATTCAGTCCCCATACCAGTGTCTCACACCCCCGCCATTTGCCTGCAAAAGTGTATTCTGGCCCAACTCATGCAGGGTGATACTGATGATGATACATCAGATCCAGAGGAGGATGAAGTAGATGCGAGTGAGGGGGTGGGGGGGATGCCGTCCTGTCACAGGGCATACAGGCCATGATAGAAGCTGTCAGAAATATCCTGCACATTCCTGATAAGACGGCTGAGGTTGAGGGGGAATCTTATTTTAATAAAAAAAAGAAATCCTCAGCTACCTTTCCGGCATCAAAGGAATTAAATACTTCGTTTGAACAAACTTGGGCTAATCCTGACCAAAAATTTCAGATTCCTAAAAGATTAATTGCATCCTTTCCCTTTCCTCTGGATGATAGAAAGAAAACCCGCCGATGGTGGACACATCGGTATCTAGGCTGTCGCGTAAGATAGTCTTACCTGTTCCTGGGGCAGCATCCTAAAAGGGGGTTCACTACGATATGCCTGCGGTCGGGCTCCCGGCGACCAGCATACCGGCGCCGGGAGCCCGACCGCCGGCTTACCGACAGTGTGGCGAGCTCAAATGAGCCCCTTGCGGGCTCGCTGCGCTCGCCGCGCTCGCCGCGCTACGGGCACGGTGGCGCGCTATGCGCGCCACACTATTTTATTCTCCCTCCAGGGGGGTTGTGGACCCCCACGAGGGAGAATAAGTGTCAGTATGCCGACTGTCGGTATGCCGGCTGTCGGGCTCCCGGCGCCGGTATGCTGGTCGCCGGGAGCCCGACCGCCGGCATACTGAAGACCACTCCTTAAAGGACATAGCTGACTGCAAGATTGAGAACACTCTCAAATCACTGTTCACTGCTGTTGGGGTGGGCCAGAGGCCCACTATTGCTTGCGTATGGATTACTAAAGTCATTGCACAGTGGTCAGGTAATTTAATTGATGAATTGGATACCTTACCCAGGGGGGAGATTGTTTAACTCCTGCAGCATATTCAGGACTCTGCTACTTTTATGGTCGAGGCCTTAAAGTAAATTGGTTTGCTCAACGCACGCACCACTGCCTTGGCAGTTTCAGCACGCAGGGACTTGTTGCTGCGCCAGTGGACGGCGGATGCGGATTCCAGGAAAGGAGTGGAAAATCTACCTTTCATAGGTGAAGTCCTGTTTGGAAATTAACTGGATAAGTTGATATCCAAGGCTACAACGGGTAAATCTACGTACCTTCCTTCCGCAGCACCCTCAGCTAGAAAAACCTACTCTGCTCCAGCTCTGCAGTCATTTAAGACAGCGAAATTCAAAGGCAGATCCAAGGTTTCATCTACAGCCTTCAAAGGTAGTAAAGGTAAACCCAGAAAACCGGCCACTGCAGGTTTTCAGGTACAGAACGAACCCCGGATCTGCTTCCTCAAAGCCTTCAGCATGACGTTGGTCCATACTGCCTGGAAGACAGGCAGGTGGGAGCTCGGTCACGTTATTTCAGTCACGTTTCGGCAACATCTTGTCAGGATCCCTGGGTCATAGATCTTATCGCCCAGGGATACAGACTGGAGTTTCAGGAACTCCCACCTCACAGATTCTTCAAATCAGGCTTACCAGCTTCTCTGGAAGCAAGTGTGACTTTACAGGCAGCAATTCAAAAACTGGTTCAGACTCAGGTCATTGTCCCAGTTCCACTTCAACTATAAAAAAAAAAAGGGTTATTACTCCAACCTGTTTGTGGTTCCGAAACCGGACGGTTCGGTGAGGCCCATTCTCAACCTCAAATCTTTGAACCCGTATTTAAGGGTGTTCAAATTCAAGATGGAGTCTCTGAGAGCAGTGATCTCAGGTCTGGAGGAGGGGGGAATTCCTGGTGTCTCTGGACATCAATGATGCATACCTTCACATTCCAATTTGGCCGCCTCATCAAGCGTATCTAAGGTTTGCACTGCAGGACTGTCACTACCAGTTTCAGGCCCTGGATGACCTGCTGATAAAAGCGCCTTCCAGGGAGAGGTTGTTGGACAGCATTGCCCTCTCAACCTGACCTTTCCAGGATCACGGGTGGATTCTGAACCTGCCAAAATCCCACCTGGAACCAACACGGAGGCTTCCGTTCCTAGGAATAATCCTGGGTACGGAAGAACAAAGGGTGTTTCTTCCATTGGAAAAGACATTGGTAATCCAGTCAATGGTGCGGGATGTCCTAAAACCAACCCAGATATCGGTGCATCTGTGCATTCGCCTTCTGGGGAAGATGGTAGCCTCTTACGAGGCTCTGCAGGACGGAAGGTTTCATGCAAGGCCATTCCAGCTGGATCTGTTGGACAAATGGTCCGGATCGCATTTTCACATGCACCAGAGGATACGTCTGTCGCCAAAAGCCAGGATTTCCCTTATGTGGTGGCACCTCCCTCTATGTCCCTTCTACCAGACTCAGTCTAGAAAATGTGCCCGGAGGAGCCGGTCACACTTTGGAGAGCTCCTGAAGAGTTTTCTACATTTTATTTGTCTATTTATTATTTTCAGTCAGGGCTGTTTGGCAAACGCCTGACTGCTTCGTGGGACTTAGGGGGGAGAACAGCCCAACTTCCTAAAGAGTTAATGGTACCGTTTCTCTGCTGACAGGAAACTGAGCTCCTGAGGGAGCCATTCGCGAGCCACACTACGGCGCAGAGTACCCTCCCGCAACACGCCGCCACCCCCTAACAGAGACAGAAGACTGAAGAGTGGTGAGTACAGCGCCGGCATCCCGGTTAGCGGGTCGCCGCCAGGATTGACGGCACAAGGGTAGGAGCGCAGCTCCGAGTACAGGCTGCACTCCGGGGGCTCAGAAGGACATTTTCATATAGGTGTCCCGCTGCTGAGGGGCGCGCTGAGCCACCACTGTTACCCACACTGACTACAGACATAACAGGGGTTTTAACCTGCTGTTTTTCACAAAAATTACCTCGGTCAGTTTCAATAAAGTGTGAGAAGCCGCGCGCCATTAAGGGGGCGGGGCTTCTCACTGAGCGCATCCAGCAGCTCACCAGCGCCATTTTCCCTCTGCAGATTATACAAGCAGCAAATACAGGGAAGCACAGCTCCTCCACAAGGACTCCTCGTCTCCTCAGCGGTACCAGGGGGTCTTAGTGAGGGGGGGAGCAGTGATAGTATACTAAGCCCTATTAAGGTGCTAGTATCGCGACCCAGCTAAAAGTTTTGCTTTGGCTAAAGGGGCGCTGTGTGGCTCTGACTTCTGTGTCTCCCTAAGACTCTGTAAAGATATTCTGTGTGTTTGGGTGTCCCTTCACAACCATGTCTAGGGACTGCGTGTCATGCACAACGGAGTGTCTTTCCTCCCCTGGGGACTCACTACCCTGTACTCAGGATAGCGTCCATTCTCAGGCTAGTGGGGCAGTAACCCCCATGGTTAGCTTCCATTAAATGGATGATATCTAATATTTCTACAAAATTATCCCATAATGAGAAAGAAACGCAAATTTTAAGACAGACTATGGATGACCTAATGAATAAAGATTCAGTCCCCATACCAGTGTCTCACACCCCCGCCATTTGCCTGCAAAAGTGTATTCTGGCCCAACTCATGCAGGGTGATACTGATGATGATACATCAGATCCAGAGGAGGATGAAGTAGATGCGAGTGAGGGGGTGGGGGGGATGCCGTCCTGTCACAGGGCATACAGGCCATGATAGAAGCTGTCAGAAATATCCTGCACATTCCTGATAAGACGGCTGAGGTTGAGGGGGAATCTTATTTTAATAAAAAAAAGAAATCCTCAGCTACCTTTCCGGCATCAAAGGAATTAAATACTTCGTTTGAACAAACTTGGGCTAATCCTGACCAAAAATTTCAGATTCCTAAAAGATTAATTGCATCCTTTCCCTTTCCTCTGGATGATAGAAAGAAAACCCGCCGATGGTGGACACATCGGTATCTAGGCTGTCGCGTAAGATAGTCTTACCTGTTCCTGGGGCAGCATCCTAAAAGGGGGTTCACTACGATATGCCTGCGGTCGGGCTCCCGGCGACCAGCATACCGGCGCCGGGAGCCCGACCGCCGGCTTACCGACAGTGTGGCGAGCTCAAATGAGCCCCTTGCGGGCTCGCTGCGCTCGCCGCGCTCGCCGCGCTACAGGCACGGTGGCGCGCTATGCGCGCCACACTATTTTATTCTCCCTCCAGGGGGGTTGTGGACCCCCACGAGGGAGAATAAGTGTCAGTATGCCGACTGTCGGTATGCCGGCTGTCGGGCTCCCGGCGCCGGTATGCTGGTCGCCGGGAGCCCGACCGCCGGCATACTGAAGACCACTCCTTAAAGGACATAGCTGACTGCAAGATTGAGAACACTCTCAAATCACTGTTCACTGCTGTTGGGGTGGGCCAGAGGCCCACTATTGCTTGCGTATGGATTACTAAAGTCATTGCACAGTGGTCAGGTAATTTAATTGATGAATTGGATACCTTACCCAGGGGGGAGATTGTTTAACTCCTGCAGCATATTCAGGACTCTGCTACTTTTATGGTCGAGGCCTTAAAGTAAATTGGTTTGCTCAACGCACGCACCACTGCCTTGGCAGTTTCAGCACGCAGGGACTTGTTGCTGCGCCAGTGGACGGCGGATGCGGATTCCAGGAAAGGAGTGGAAAATCTACCTTTCATAGGTGAAGTCCTGTTTGGAAATTAACTGGATAAGTTGATATCCAAGGCTACAACGGGTAAATCTACGTACCTTCCTTCCGCAGCACCCTCAGCTAGAAAAACCTACTCTGCTCCAGCTCTGCAGTCATTTAAGACAGCGAAATTCAAAGGCAGATCCAAGGTTTCATCTACAGCCTTCAAAGGTAGTAAAGTTAAACCCAGAAAACCGGCCACTGCAGGTTTTCAGGTACAGAACGAACCCCGGATCTGCTTCCTCAAAGCCTTCAGCATGACGTTGGTCCATACTGCCTGGAAGACAGGCAGGTGGGAGCTCGGTCACGTTATTTCAGTCACGTTTCGGCAACATCTTGTCAGGATCCCTGGGTCATAGATCTTATCGCCCAGGGATACAGACTGGAGTTTCAGGAACTCCCACCTCACAGATTCTTCAAATCAGGCTTACCAGCTTCTCTGGAAGCAAGTGTGACTTTACAGGCAGCAATTCAAAAACTGGTTCAGACTCAGGTCATTGTCCCAGTTCCACTTCAACTATAAAAAAAAAAAGGGTTATTACTCCAACCTGTTTGTGGTTCCGAAACCGGACGGTTCGGTGAGGCCCATTCTCAACCTCAAATCTTTGAACCCGTATTTAAGGGTGTTCAAATTCAAGATGGAGTCTCTGAGAGCAGTGATCTCAGGTCTGGAGGAGGGGGGAATTCCTGGTGTCTCTGGACATCAATGATGCATACCTTCACATTCCAATTTGGCCGCCTCATCAAGCGTATCTAAGGTTTGCACTGCAGGACTGTCACTACCAGTTTCAGGCCCTGGATGACCTGCTGATAAAAGCGCCTTCCAGGGAGAGGTTGTTGGACAGCATTGCCCTCTCAACCTGACCTTTCCAGGATCACGGGTGGATTCTGAACCTGCCAAAATCCCACCTGGAACCAACACAGAGGCTTCCGTTCCTAGGAATAATCCTGGGTACGGAAGAACAAAGGGTGTTTCTTCCATTGGAAAAGACATTGGTAATCCAGTCAATGGTGCGGGATGTCCTAAAACCAACCCAGATATCGGTGCATCTGTGCATTCGCCTTCTGGGGAAGATGGTAGCCTCTTACGAGGCTCTGCAGGACGGAAGGTTTCATGCTATACCATTCCAGCTGGATCTGTTGGACAAATGGTCCGGATCGCATTTTCACATGCACCAGAGGATACGTCTGTCGCCAAAAGCCAGGATTTCCCTTATGTGGTGGCACCTCCCTCTATGTCCCTTCTACCAGACTCAGTCTAGAAAATGTGCCCGGAGGAGCCGGTCACACTTTGGAGAGCTCCTGAAGAGTTTTCTACATTTTATTTGTCTATTTATTATTTTCAGTCAGGGCTGTTTGGCAAACGCCTGACTGCTTCGTGGGACTTAGGGGGGAGAACAGCCCAACTTCCTAAAGAGTTAATGGTACCGTTTCTCTGCTGACAGGAAACTGAGCTCCTGAGGGAGCCATTCGCGAGCCACACTACGGCGCAGAGTACCCTCCCGCAACACGCCGCCACCCCCTAACAGAGACAGAAGACTGAAGAGTGGTGAGTACAGCGCCGGCATCCCGGTTAGCGGGTCACCGCCAGGATTGACGGCACAAGGGTAGGAGCGCAGCTCCGAGTACAGGCTGCACTCCGGGGGCTCAGAAGGACATTTTCATATAGGTGTCCCGCTGCTGAGGGGCGCGCTGAGCCACCACTGTTACCCACACTGACTACAGACATAACAGGGGTTTTAACCTGCTGTTTTTCACAAAAATTACCTCGGTCAGTTTCAATAAAGTGTGAGAAGCCGCGCGCCATTAAGGGGGCGGGGCTTCTCACTGAGCGCATCCAGCAGCTCACCAGCGCCATTTTCCCTCTGCAGATTATACAAGCAGCAAATACAGGGAAGCACAGCTCCTCCACAAGGACTCCTCGTCTCCTCAGCGGTACCAGGGGGTCTTAGTGAGGGGGGGAGCAGTGATAGTATACTAAGCCCTATTAAGGTGCTAGTATCGCGACCCAGCTAAAAGTTTTGCTTTGGCTAAAGGGGCGCTGTGTGGCTCTGACTTCTGTGTCTCCCTAAGACTCTGTAAAGATATTCTGTGTGTTTGGGTGTCCCTTCACAACCATGTCTAGGGACTGCGTGTCATGCACAACGGAGTGTCTTTCCTCCCCTGGGGACTCACTACCCTGTACTCAGGATAGCGTCCATTCTCAGGCTAGTGGGGCAGTAACCCCCATGGTTAGCTTCCATTAAATGGATGATATCTAATATTTCTACAAAATTATCCCATAATGAGAAAGAAACGCAAATTTTAAGACAGACTATGGATGACCTAATGAATAAAGATTCAGTCCCCATACCAGTGTCTCACACCCCCGCCATTTGCCTGCAAAAGTGTATTCTGGCCCAACTCATGCAGGGTGATACTGATGATGACACATCAGATCCAGAGGAGGATGAAGTAGATGCGAGTGAGGGGGTGGGGGGGATGCCGTCCTGTCACAGGGCATACAGGCCATGATAGAAGCTGTCAGAAATATCCTGCACATTCCTGATAAGACGGCTGAGGTTGAGGGGGAATCTTATTTTAATAAAAAAAAGAAATCCTCAGCTACCTTTCCGGCATCAAAGGAATTAAATACTTCGTTTGAACAAACTTGGGCTAATCCTGACAAAAAATTTCAGATTCCTAAAAGATTAATTGCATCCTTTCCCTTTCCTCTGGATGATAGAAAGAAAACCCGCCGATGGTGGACACATCGGTATCTAGGCTGTCGCGTAAGATAGTCTTACCTGTTCCTGGGGCAGCATCCTTAAAGGACATAGCTGACCGCAAGATTGAGAACACTCTCAAATCACTGTACACTGCTGTTGGGGTGGGCCAGAGGCCCACTATTGCTTGCGTATGGATTACTAAAGTCATTGCACAGTGGTCAGATAATTTAATTGATGAATTGGATACCTTACCCAGGGGGGAGATTGTTTAACTCCTGCAGCATATTCAGGACTCTGCTACTTTTATGGTCGAGGCCTTAAAGGAAATTGGTTTGCTCAACGCACGCACCACTGCCTTGGCAGTTTCAGCACGCAGGGACTTGTTGCTGCGCCAGTGGACGGCGGATGCGGATTCCAGGAAAGGAGTGGAAAATCTACCTTTCATAGGTGAAGTCTTGTTTGGAAATTAACTGGATAAGTTGATATCCAAGGCTACGACGGGTAAGTCTACGTACCTTCCTTCCGCAGCACCCTCAGCTAGAAAAACCTACTCTGCTCCAGCTCTGCAGTCATTTAAGACAGCGAAATTCAAAGGCAGATCCAAGGGTTCTTCTACAGCCTTCAAAGGTAGTTAAGGTAAACCCAGAAAACCGGCCACTGCAGGTTTTCAGGAACAGAACCCCGGATCTGCTTCCTCAATGCCTTCAGCATGACGTTGGTCCATACTGCCTGGAAGACAGGCAGGTGGGAGCTCGGTTACGTTATTTCAGTCACGTTTTGGCAACATCTTGTCAGGATCCCTGGGTCATAGATCTTATCGCCCAGGGATACAGACTGGAGTTTCAGGAACTCCCACCTCACAGATTCTTCAAATCAGGCTTACCAGCTTCTCCAGAAGCAAGTGTGACTTTACAGGCAGCAATTCAAAAACTGGTTCAGACTCAGGTCATTGTCCCAGTTCCACTTCAACTATATAAAAAAAAGGGTTATTACTCCAACCTGTTTGTGGTTCCGAAACCGGACGGTTCGGTGAGGCCCATTCTCAACCTCAAATCTTTGAACCCGTATTTAAGGGTGTTCAAATTCAAGATGGAGTCTCTGAGAGCAGTGATCTCAGGTCTGGAGGAGGGGGGAATTCCTGGTGTCTCTGGACATCAATGATGCATACCTTCACATTCCAATTTGGCCGCCTCATCAGGCGTATCTAAGGTTTGCACTGCAGGACTGTCACTACCAGTTTCAGGCCCTGGATGACCTGCTGATAAAAGCGCCTTCCAGGGAGAGGTTGTTGGACAGCATTGCCCTCTCAACCCGACCTTTCCAGGATCACGGGTGGATTCTGAACCTGCCAAAATCCCACCTGGAACCAACACGAAGGCTTCTGTTCCTAGGAATAATCCTGGATACGGAGGAACAAAGGGTGTTTATTCCATTGGAAAAGACATTGGTAATCCAGTCAATGGTGCGGGATGTCCTAAAACCAACCCAGATATCGGTGCATCTGTGCATTCGCCTTCTGGGGAAGATGGTAGCCTCTTACGAGGCTCTGCAGTACGGAAGGTTTCATGCAAGGCCATTCCAGCTGGATCTGTTGGACAAATGGTCCGGATCGCATCTTCACATCCACCAGAGGATACGTCTGTCGCCAAAAGCCATGATTTCCCTTATGTGGTGGCACCTCCCTCTATGTCCCTTCCACCAGACTCAGTTTAGAAAATGTGCCCGGAGGAGCCGGTCACACTTTGGAGAGCTCCTGAAGAGTTTTCTACATTTTATTTGTCTATTTATTATTTTCAGTCAGGGCTGTTTGGCAAACGCCTGACTGCTTTGTGGGACTTAGGGGGGAGAACAGCCCAACTTCCTAAAGAGTTAATGGTACCGTTTCTCTGCTGACAGGAAACTTAGCTCCTGAGGGAGCCATTCGCGAGCCACACTACGGCGCAGAGTACCCTCCCGCAGCACGCCGCCACCCCCTAACAGAGACAGAAGACTGAAGAGTGGTGAGTACAGCGCCGGCATCCCGGTTAGCGGGTCGCCGCCAGGATTGACGGCACAAGGGTAGGAGCGCAGCTCCGAGTACAGGCTGCACTCCGGGGGCTCAGAAGGACATTTTCATATAGGTGTCCCGCTGCTGAGGGGCGCGATGAGCCACCACTGTTACCCACACTGACTACAGACATAACAGGGGTTTTAACCTGCTGTTTTTCACAAAAATTACCTCGGTCAGTTTCAATAAAGTGCGAGAAGCCGTGCGCCATTAAGGGAGCGGGGCTTCTCACTGAGCGCATCCAGCAGCTCACCAGCGCCATTTTCCCTCTGCAGATTGTACAAGCAGCAAATACAGGGAAGCGCAGCTCCTCCACAAGTACTCCTCGTCTCCTCAGCAGTACCAGGGGGTCTTAGTGAGGGGGGGAGCAGTGAGAGTATACTAAGCCCTATTAAGGTGCTAGTATCGCGACCCAGTTAAAAGTTTTGCTTTGGCTAAAGGGGCGCTGTGTGGCTCTGACTTATGTGTCTCCCTAAGACTCTGTAAAGATATTCTGTGTTCCCATTGTGTGTTTGGGTGTCCCTTCACAACCATGTCGTTGGACAGCATTGCCCTCTCAACCCGACCTCTCCAGGATCACGGGTGGATTCTGAACCTGCCAAAATCCCACCTGGAACCAACACGAAGGGCTTCCGTTCTTAGGAATGATCCTGGATACGGAAGAACAAAGGGTGTTTCTTCTGTTGGAAAAGGCATTGGTAATCCAGTCAATGGTGCAGGATGTCCTAAAACCAACCCAGATATCGGTGCATCTGTGCATTCGCCTTCTGGGGAAGATGGTAGCCTCTCACACGGCTCTGCAGTATGGAAGGTTTCATGCAAGGCCATTCTAGCTGGATCAGTTGGACAAATGGTCCGGATCGCATCTTCACATGCACCAGAGGATACGTCTGTCACCAAAAGCCAGGATTTCCCTTCTGTGGTGGCTCCAGACTTCTCACCTAACCGAGGGTCGATGGTTCGGGATTCAGAATTGGATTCTGCTAACCACAGATGCAAGCCTCAGAGGTTGGGGAGCAGTCACCAAAGGGGAACAGTTACAAGGAAAATGGTCAAGTCAGGAAGCCGTTCTTCCAATCAACATTCTGGAACTAAGGGCCATATACAACGCCCTTCTTCTAGCTTCGCATCTTCTTCAAGATCAAGCCATTCAGGTTCAGTCGGACAATGTGACGGCAGTAACGTACATAAACCGACAGGGCTGAACGAAGAGCAGGGCTGCAATGTCAGAGGTAACAAAAATTCTCCTCTGGGCAGAAAGACACGTGGTGGCGTTGTCGGCAATCTTCATTCCGGGAGTAGACAACTGGGAAGCGGACTTCCTCAGCAGACACGACCTCCACCCAGGAGAGTGGAACCTTCACCCACAGGTGTTCGAGTCCTTAACAAGTCGGTGGGGCTTTCCACAGATAGACATGATGGCCTCTTGTCTCAACAAAATGCTAAAACGCTATTGTTCCAGGTCAAGGGACCCACAAGCAGCGGCGGTGGACGCTCTGGTGACTCCATGGGTCTACCAGATGATTTAATTGTTTCCACCTCTTCCTCTGATCCCAAGAATTCTCAAAAGAATAAAAAGGGAAAAGGTTTGAGCAATTCTCATTGCTCCAGATTGGCCGAGAAGGGCCTGGTACGCGGATCTACTGGAGTTGCTCCTGGAGGACCTGTGGCCTCTGCCTCTGCGAGAGGATCTTCTTCAACAGGGACAGTTCGTCTATCAAGACTTACCACGGCTACGTTTGACGGCATGGAAGTTGAGCCCGGAAAGGCATTCCGAACAAGGTTATTCCAACCCTGATCCAAGCTAAGAAGGGGGTAATGTCTAAACATTACCACCTATTTGGAAAAAATATGTCTCGTGGTGTGAAAACAGGAAATTTCCTGCAGTGGAATTTCAACTGGGACGTTTTCTCCTTTTCCTACAGTCAGCTGTGGATGTGGGCCTACGTTTGGGCTCCTTGAAAGTCCAGATTTTGGCGTTGTCCATTTTCTTCCAGAAACAATTGGCTTCCCCCCCTGAGGTTCAGACGTTCTTGAAGGGTGTTCTGCACATCCAACCACCCTTTGGGGGTCATTCCGACCCGTTCGCACGCAGCGGTTCTTCACTGCGGTGCGAACGGGTCGGAAATGCGCATGCATGGCGGACGCTCGTCGCCGGGCAATGACGCCGCCAATGAGAAATGTTATCGCATCAGCGATCGCAAGAAGACGGACAGGCGGGAGGCGTTCCGGGGCGGATACTCACCATTTTCCAGGCGTGGTGAGTCCAACGCAGGTGGATCCAGGCGTTTGGAGGGCGGATGTCTGACGTCAGGACCGGGACCTTCAGCACTGCATCCGTCGCACTGAGTGAGTAACTGCAGCCCTGGTCTTGTTTTACTTTAAACTTTTTTAGCATAGCAGGGCTGCACAAGCGTTCTCAGTTCTGCTATGCTAAAATACACTCCCCAATAGGTGGTGTCAGGTTGATCGCACGAGCAGCAAAACGTTGCTACATGCGATCAACTCGGACAACCCTTTCTGCCTCCCACGGCACCTTGGATCTTAACGTGGTGTTGCAGTTTCTGCAATTGGACTGGTTTGAACCGTTACAGGAGGTTGACGTTAAGTTTCTTACATGGAAGACTGTTACACTGTTGGCCTTGGCTTCCGCAAGGCGTGTGTCTGAACTGGGGGCGTTGTCTCACAAAAGCCCCTATTTGATTTTTCATGAGGATAGAGCTGAACTTAGAACTCGTCAGCAGTTTCTTCCTAAGGTGGTGTCTGCGTTTCATATCAACCAACCTATTGTGCTTCCGGTGCTTACTGACACCTCTGCTACCACAAAGTCCCTGGATGTTGTGAGGGCTTTGAAGATCTACGTGAAGAGGACAGCTCATCACAGAAAATCTGACTCGCTGTTTGTTCTCTATGATCCCAATAAAATTGGGTGTCCTGCCTCAAAGCAGTCTATTGCTCGCTGCATCAGACTTACTATCCAGCATGCTTATTCTATGGCAGGATTACCGGTTCCTAAAGTACACGCCCACTCTACTAGGTCGGTGGGTTCTTCCTGGGTGGCTGCCCGGGGTGTCTCAGCTTTACAGCTCTGCCGAGCAGCTACTTGGTCGGGTTTCGAACACGTTTGCTAAGTTCTACAAGTTCGATACTTTGGCCTTTGAGGACCATCAGTTTGGTCAACCTCAGCACTCTCCCACCCGGTTTGGGAGCTTTGGTACATCCCCATGGTACTAATGTGGACCCCAGTATCCTCTAGGACACAAGAGAAAATAGGATTTTAATTACCTACCGGTAAATCATTTTCTCGTAGTCCGTAGAGGATACTGGGCGCCCGCCCAGTGCTTTATGTTTCCTGCCCTGTTACTTCGTTAAGTAATATTGTTGGTTCAGCTGTTGTTGTTCCTGTTCAGTTTTGGTTAGCATGGCTTTCCTCTTGTTTGTGTGTGCTGGTTCGAATCTCACCACTGTTCTGTTACATCCTTCCTCGGGATATGTCTGTCTCCTCGGGCACAGTTTCTAGACTGAGTCTGGTAGAAGTGGCATAGAGGGAGGAGCCAGTGCACACTACTGATTTCTTAAAGTGCCCAAGGCTCCTAGTGGACCGGTCTATACCCATGGTACTAATGTGGACCCCAGTATCCTCTATGGACTACGAGAAAAGGATTTACCGGTAGGTAATTAAAATCCTATTTTTAATTAATTTATTGTAAAAATGTATATATGTATAATTTGATGCAATTTTATAATAAAAACATTCTCACTATAAAAAAGATATCTTGGAACTCGAAAGGGTTCAGAGGCGAGCCACTAAACTGGTTAAGGGTTTAGAGGCACTGGATTATGAGGAAAGACTTAAAAGGTTAGATATGTTTACACTGGAAAAGAGGAGACTGAGAGGGGACATTATAAATATTTATAAATACATTAAGGGACAATACAAGGATTTATCATATGATTTGTTTATCAAAAAACACTACATAGGACACCAGGACACCCCCTGAGGTTAGACGGAAAATAAAAATTCATACACAACGGAGAAAAGGGTTCTTCACAGTAAGAGCAGTAAGGATTTTGAATTCTTTGCCAGAGAAGTTAGTAATGGTGGACTCAATCAATGAGTTTAAAAATGGATTTGATAAATTCCTAGCGGGAAAAATATCCAAGTATACGCATTTAATTAATATAAAATGTATAATACAGGTTGAACTCGATGAACATTTGTCTTTTTTCAACCTCAACAACTATGTAACTATGTAACTATGTATGCACTTTGTTGATAAACCAAGGCTATGTCAATATTGTATGTCTGGTATGTGGGTTTCTTCTGACATGTGTGTGTAATGTGTGCAACTGCCTGTGGTGCATCATGATTGGAATGGAGAGAAACATTAGAAACAGTGGAATGTGAAAGGCTTTTGTTTTTGTGCTGCAAAGCACTCTTGTGGTCAGTGATGTCACTTTTGCGGTGCGGGTTGCACCGGGTGACACCATACATGTGCGTGACACCAAAATAGCAGTGCTACACTGCTGGTTTGCTATCACCCCATTTTTGTCACAAAACAGGAGTGAGACCAGGGATAGGCTGGGGGCTGCTCATCAGCTCCCAAAGCGCTGGGCAAGCCCCCAGTGTTATGAAAACAGGGGAACAACATGCAGTCATGCCCCCAAAATGTCATACACCAGGAGGTCCACTTCATGGACAAAATTATATTCCCCCTTTTGCACTCATGTTCAGGTATTGAGGTGATAGGGTAAGTAGACACACTAAGTGACATGTCACTACTTGTGGTTATCCTAAAGCTTGTAGTAGCTGTGTGCTTGGTGTTTTCTTTAATGTCATGCTTGCTGCTAGAAACAGATCCAAGACACTTGTTCCACATGTACGTTGGCAACTTGCATCACTAAGAAGGCAAAGGAGAACCAAATATTTCCAAACAACACAACCATAATGTTTAAACACATATGTCATATTATACAAATACATAAGTGTATAACAAAAAGTTCAAAGAGGGGATAACAAGGCTTACTGCTTTTCAATAGCCTGTCAATCTGGTTCTACCACAATCCTCTTCCTTCTTAAATCCAGACAGAGACTGTTTGCCCTGAGAACAAGCATCAATGACCAGGCCAGATGAGGTATGTGGAGGAGGATTCATGTGTTAGGAAAGTCCATCTGCATTTTCATGGCCTCAGACCTTTTTGTGGGAGATAACAAAGTCATATGAAAGTAATGCCAGACTCCATAGGAAAAGACATGCATTTTTTTGCTGCAGTCTGGTGTAGCCAGAGTAGCAGATTATGGTAACTTCTTGCGTGCCCAAGCAGCAACAAGGCACTTATTTTTGAAAGTGACATAAGTGATCTTTTGATTTGCTTGTTTCCAGTAGAGATATAACACATGGTAATCCTGACCATCTTCTGCTTCATTGCCAAGAACTTTACCCAGTCCAACACCCAAAGCATATATTTGCACAATGTCTTATTACTGGAAGTTAAGAGTGGCCAGAACATAGACCTGTGCTAGACCAACCTTCAGTCTGGTGGAGACCATTTAGCATACCTAGGACCTTGCCCAAAATTGTGTAATATCAGAACATAGGCAATAGAGCTATTTTGTTGGGGGATATTGCAATAGTACCCTGTCTTCCCTAGGAAGGGGTAGATTTTTTTCTGGTTGGAGCGTTGAATCCATTTCAGGATAGCATTGTCTTTGGATGGCTTGGGCAGAATCTTGAGCCTTCCAACTCAGTGTCCCAGGTATAGGACATCCTCCATACCCATTTTACACTTGGTGGAATAGGTTGTCAGCTCTGACTTATGTATATTTTCACAATTCCAGAGGTCCTCTTACAGTCCGTCAGCTGTACAACATCTCAATTGAGAAATAAGTGAATCCTTGTGGCATTTATCAATGAGTGTACTGAAGTTGCTGCAGGGATGTTTCTCAATCTTCCCTTATTACTGGACATATGCCCGCTGCAAATGCTTAAGGGTACAGCTGAACCTAGCTTAAAATATCTATTAGTGCTCATGTTTCATGCTTGCCATCTAGTGGTATAATCTACTAGTATCACAATACATCTCTGGGAATATTACTTAGGGACAAGTAGCTGCTTGGTTGCCATCCAGGGTTTATGTCTCTCTACAACAGTCTATCCCAGAAGTTCTCAAATGCAGTCCTCAAGGTACCCCAATGGTCCAGGTTTTAGGTATATCCAGTGATCACAAAATACACGCCATATCGCGTTTTTATGCGCTATGGGCAGCAAGGGACTAATTTTAAAAGAATGAGCGGGTCCTGCAGGATGCGCTCTACTCCGAGATCCACCACATCTAATCCCCATCCAGGTGCCTCCCAGGACCTCCCGTCTGCCAGCGTGCTGCTCCAATGCCAGTTTGAGCAGCATTGAGCTAACCCTGCCCTCAGAGTGGTGTGGCAGCAGCACCCCCGTACAGCTGATTGCAGTAGCTGTGTCAGTGCTGGTGGACAGCGGCACCCGGGGAGTGCACAGGTTACATTGGTGGGGGAGGGATTGGCCCCAGCTTTGGAGCTGCTTCTGCTCCTGTCTGACGAAGTGAATAGAAGTCAGCTGGACTCCCAAGCCCTGCCAACCGTGGACATGGAGCAATGTGTGACGGCAGAGCAGGAGCTGGAAAAGGTGCTGCAGAAGTTCGAGGTATATGGACAGTACTGCAAGCAAAGTCTGGCTCAGTAGCTGATCGAGTACACGGGGCTGAGGAGGGAGATCCTGCAGGCAGCCGGTAAGGGTCAGGGCCCAGAGGTAACGGGGTATGGCCAGGGGAAGAGGGAGCGGTATGACACTGGTGCATCCAGGGGTCCCGGCTGCTGTTCTCTCCCACACCACCGGAGCTGCACCATGCACAGCGGTGAGTACCGCTGGGTGATGCTGCTGTACGTTGCTGGGTGTATTCCCTAATCCTGGGGGGTCCCAGTATTGTTCCCAGTGATGAGCATCGACCACCAGGGTCACCTGACAGATAACAAACCATACCACTCCCTGTGACCCCCCTCACCCCTTCCGTGTACCCCCACTCTTCCCTTTCTGTGCCCACCTCACTCCTCCTTGTGACCACCTCCACCCTATTACCCCCTCATCCTACCCTGTTCCCACCTCACTCCTCCTTGTGTCCCCTCACCCTACCCTGTGCACACCTCACCCCTCCCCATGCCCCCTGAACGCATCATTACCTGTGCCCACCTCACCCCTCTCTGTGACCACCTCCACCCTATGACCCTCCTCATCCTACTCTGTACCCATCTCATCCTACCCTGTAACACATCACCCCTCCCTCAATTTACTATCCTCTGTGACAAGCCCCCCCCCTACCCTGTGCACACCTCACCCCTCCCCATGCCCCCCGAACACATCATTACCTGTGCCCACCTCACCCCTCTCTGTGACCACCTCCACCCTATGACCCTACTCATCCTAATCTGTGCCCATCTCACCCTACCCTGTAACACATCACCCCTCCATCAACTTACTATCCCCTGTGACAAGCCCCCCCCCCCCCCCCCTTGCCTCCCTCACAGCTTTCTCTTGTGTATTACTGTCCATCCATCCCCCCTTCCCTGGTAGTGGGAGAAGCGTGCTGTCAGAGCAGTAGCCCTGGCCTGTTGGTAGGGGTCACTAGACAGTGTTCTCCCGAGGCGCTATTTTTCTGGCAGGCACCGACACTCTCTCCTCCTGGCACATTGGGGGAAATTCAATTGTTGTGGGTGTCTAAAAATCCTGTCTAAACAGGACTGTTTAGATGCCCAAACATTTGTCACAATTCAATTGTTGTTTGGGCGCCTAATAGTGATGAGCGGGTTCGGTTCCTCGGAATCCGAACCCGCCCGAACTTCACCTTTTTTTACACGGGTCCGAGCGACTCGGATCCTCCCGCCTTGCTCGGTTAACCCGAGCGCGCCCGAACGTCATCATCCCGCTGTCGGATTCTCGCGAGACTCGGATTCTATATAAGGAGCCGCGCGTCGCCGCCATTTTCACACGTGCATTGAGATTGATAGGGAGAGGACGTGGCTGGCGTCCTCTCCGTAATAGAAAAGACTAAGAGTGACATTGTTATAATTGTGGGGAGGATTGGGGACGGGTAGCAGCTGTTAGGGAGTACAGTGCAGGGTTTTGATTATACCACCAGTGAGTTTAATCCTTTGTTTCTCTGCCTGAAAAAAACGCTCCGACCACCATATCTGTGCTCACTCAGTGTGCTGCACTGCTGCATGATATATCTGTGCTGAGTGCACTGCTCACACTGCCTAATTGTGGGGACTGGGGAGCAGTTATAGCAGGAGTACAGTGCACAGTTTTGCTGACAGTGACCACCAGTCCAGTATACGTTTGCCTGCCTGAAAAACACTCCTGTGTATTTTTTTTCTTCTTCATACTAGTTTGTTTAGCAGTCTGCTGACAGTGTCCACCAGGTCCGTTATACAGTATATTATATAAGCAGCAGTATGGTAGGCCACGGCTGTACCTACCTCTGTGTCGTCAGTGCACTCGTCGTCCATAAGTAATATAATACTATACTATCCATCCATCTACATTGTATACCTGTGGTGTTTTTTTTTTTTCTTTCTTCATACTAGTTTAGCAGTCTGCTGACAGTGTCCACCAGGTCCGTTATACAGTATATTATAAAAGCAGCAGTACGGTAGGCCACGGCTGTACCTACCTCTGTGTCGTCACTCGTCGTCCATAAGTATAAGTAATAATACTACAGGTTGAGTCTCCCTTATCCAAAATGCTTGGGACCAGAAGTATTTTGGATATGGGATTTTTCCGTATTTTGGAATAATTGCATACCATAATGAGATATCATGGTGATGGGACCTAAATCTGAGCACAGAATGCATTTATGTTACATATACACCTTATACACACAGCCTGTAGGTCATTTTAGCCAATATTTTTTATAACTTTGTGCATTAAACAAAGTGTGTGCACATTCACACAATTCATTTATGTTTCATATACACCTTATACACACAGCCTGAAAGTCATTTAATACAATATTTTTAATAACTTTGTGTATTAAACAAAGTTTGTGTACATTGAGCCATCCAAAAACAAATGTTTCACTATCTCACTCTCACTCAAAAAAGTCCGTATTTCGGAATATTCCGTATTTCGGAATATTTGGATATGGGATACTCAACCTGTATACTATCCACCCATCTACATTGTATACCTGTGGTGTTTTTTCTTTCTTCATACTAGTTTAGCAGTCTGCTGACAGTGTCCACCAGGTCCGTTATACAGAATATTATATATATATAAGCAGCAGTACGGTAGGCCACGGCTGTACCTACCTATGTGTCGTCACTCGTCGTCCATAAGTATAAGTAATAATAGTATACTATCCACCCATCTACATTGTAAACCTGTGGTGTTTTTTTTTTCTTTCTTCATACTAGTTTAGCAGTCTGCTGACAGTGTCCACCAGGTCCGTTATACAGTATATTATATATATATAAGCAGCAGTACGGTAGGCCACGGCTGTACCTACCTCTGTGTCGTCAGTGCACTCGTCGTCCATAAGTAATATAATACTATACTATCCATCCATCTACATTGTATACCTGTGGTGTTTTTTCTTTCTTCATACTAGTTTAGCAGTCTGCTGACAGTGTCCACCAGGTCCGTTATACAGTATATTATATATATATAATCAGCAGTACGGTAGGCCACGGCTGTACCTACCTCTGTGTCGTCAGTGCACTCATCGTCCATAAGTAATATAATACTATACTATCCATCCATCTACATTGTATACCTGTGGTGTTTTTTTTTTTCTTTCTTCATACTAGTTTAGCAGTCTGCTGACAGTGTCCACCAGGTCCGTTATACAGTATATTATATAAGCAGCAGTACGGTAGGCCACGGCTGTACCTACCTCTGTGTCTTCAGTGCACTCGTCATCCATAAGTAATATAATACTATACTATCCATCCATCTACATTGTATACCTGTGGTGTTTTTTTTTTCTTTCTTCATACTAGTTTAGCAGTCTGCTGACAGTGTCCACCAGGTCCGTTATACAGTATATTATATATATATATATAAGCAGCAGTACGGTAGGCCACTGCTGTACCTACCTCTGTGTCGTCAGTGCACTCGTCGTCCATAAGTAATATAATACTATACTATCCATCCATCTACATTGTATACCTGTGGTGTTTTTTTTTTTCTTTCTTCATACTAGTTTAGCAGTCTGCTGACAGTGTCCACCAGGTCCGTTATACAGTATATTATATAAGCAGCAGTACGGTAGGCCACGGCTGTACCTACCTCTGTGTCGTCACTCATCATCCATAAGTATAAGTAATACTATACTATCCATCCATCTACATTGTATACCTGTGGTGTTTTTTTTTCTTTCTTCATACTAGTTTAGCAGTCTGCTGACAGTGTCCACCAGGTCCGTTATACAGTATATTATATATATATAAGCAGCAGTACGGTAGGCCACGGCTGTACCTGCCTCTGTGTCGTCACTCGTCGTCCATAAGTATAAGTAATACTATACTATCCATCCATCTACATTGTATACCTGTGGTGTTTTTTCTTTCTTCATACTAGTTTAGCAGTCTGCTGACAGTGTCCACCAGGTCCGTTATACAGAATATTATATATATATATAAGCAGCAGTACGGTAGGCCATGGCTGTACCTACCTCTGTGTCGTCACTCGTCGTCCATAAGTATAAGTAATAATAGTATACTATCCACCCATCTACATTGTATACCTGTGGTGTTTTTTTTTTATTTCTTCATACTAGTTTAGCAGTCTGCTGACAGTGTCCACCAGGTCTGTTATACAGCATATTATATATATATAAGCAGCAGTACGGTAGGCCACGGCTGTACCTACCTCTGTGTCGTCAGTGCACTCGTCGTCCATAAGTAATATAATACTATACTATCCATCCATCTACATTGTATACCTGTGGTGTTTTTTCTTTCTTCATACTAGTTTAGCAGTCTGCTGACAGTGTCCACCAGGTCCGTTATACAGTATATTATATATATATAAGCAGCAGTACGGTAGGCCACGGCTGTACCTACCTCTGTGTCGTCACTCGTCGTCCATAAGTATAAGTAATAATAGTATACTATCCACCCATCTACATTGTATACCTGTGGTGTTTTTTTCTTTCTTTCTTCATACAAGTTTAGCAGTCTGCTGACAGTGTCCACCAGGTCCGTTATACAGAATATTATATATATATATAAGCAGCAGTACGGTAGGCCATGGCTGTACCTACCTCTGTGTCGTCACTCGTCGTCCATAAGTATAAGTAATAATAGTATACTATCCACCCATCTACATTGTATACCTGTGGTGTTTTTTTTTTATTTCTTCATACTAGTTTAGCAGTCTGCTGACAGTGTCCACCAGGTCTGTTATACAGCATATTATATATATATAAGCAGCAGTACGGTAGGCCACGGCTGTACCTACCTCTGTGTCGTCAGTGCACTCGTCGTCCATAAGTAATATAATACTATACTATCCATCCATCTACATTGTATACCTGTGGTGTTTTTTCTTTCTTCATACTAGTTTAGCAGTCTGCTGACAGTGTCCACCAGGTCCGTTATACAGTATATTATATATATATAAGCAGCAGTACGGTAGGCCACGGCTGTACCTACCTCTGTGTCGTCACTCGTCGTCCATAAGTATAAGTAATAATAGTATACTATCCACCCATCTACATTGTATACCTGTGGTGTTTTTTTCTTTCTTTCTTCATACAAGTTTAGCAGTCTGCTGACAGTGTCCACCAGGTCCGTTATACAGTATATTATATAAGCAGCAGTACGGTAGGCCACGGCTGTACCTACCTCTGTGTCGTCACTCGTCGTCCATAAGAATAAGTAATAATAGTATACTATCCACCCATCTACATTGTATACCTGTGGTGTTTTTTTTTTCTTTCTTCATACTAGTTTAGCAGTCTGCTGACAGTGTCCACCAGGTCCGTTATACAGTATATTATATATATATAAGCAGCAGTACGGTAGGCCACAGCTGTACCTACCTCTGTGTCGTCACTCGTCGTCCATAAGTATAAGTAATAATACTATACTATCCACCCATCTACATTGTATACCTGTGGTGGCTTTTAGTTGTGCGCAAAATATGGAGAACAAATATGTGGAGGTTAAAAAAATAGGGAAAGATCAAGATCCACTTCCACCTCGTGCTGAAGCTGCTGCCACTAGTCATGGCCGAGACGATGAAATGCCATCAACGTCGTCTGCCAAGGCCGATGCCCAATGTCATAGTACAGAGCATGTAAAATCCAAAACACAAAAGATCAGTAAAAAAATGACCCAAAAATCAAAATTAAAAGCGTCTGAGGAGAAGCGTAAACTTGCCAATATGCCATTTACGACACGGAGTGGCAAGGAACGGCTGAGGCCCTGGCCTATGTTCATGGCTAGTGGTTCAGCTTCACATGAGGATGGAAGCACTCATCCTCCCGCTAGAAAAAAGAAAAGACTTGCGGCAAAAGCACAGCAAAGAACTGTGCGTTCTTCGAAATCACAAATCCCAAAGGAGAGTCCAATTGTGTCGGTTGCGATGCCTGACCTTCCCAACACTGGACGGGAAGAGCTTGCGCCTTCCACCATTTGCACGCCCCCTGCAAGTGTTGAAAGGAGCACCCGCAGTCCAGTTCCTGATAGTGAAATTGAAGATGTCAGTGTTGAAGTACACCAGGATGAGGATATGGGTGTTGCTTGGGCTGGGGAGAAAATTGACAAGGAGGATTCTGATGGTGAGGTGGTTTGTTTAAGTCAGGCACCCGGGGAGACACCTGTTGTCCGTGGGAGGAATATGGCCATTGACATGCCTGGTGAAAATACCAAAAATATCAGCTCTTCAGTGTGGAAGTATTTCAACAGAAATGCGGACAACAGGTGTCAAGCCGTGTGTTGCCTTTGTCAAGCTGTAATAAGTAGGGGTAAGGACGTTAACCACCTCGGAACATCCTCCCTTATACGTCACCTGCAGCGCATTCATAATAAGTCAGTGACAAGTTCAAAAACTTTGGGCGACAGCGGAAGCAGTCCACTGACCAGTAAATCCCTTCCTCTTGTAACCAAGCTCGCGCAAGCCACACCACCAACTCCCTCAGTGTCAATTTCCTCCTTACCCAGGAAAGCCAATAGTCCTGCAGGCCATGTCACTGGCAAGTCTGACGAGTCCTCTCCTGCCTGGGATTCCTCCGATGCATCCTTGAGTGTAACGCCTACTGCTGCTGGCGCTGCTGTTGTTGCTGCTGGGAGTCTATCGTCATCCCAGAGGGGAAGTCGGAAGACCACTTGTACTACTTCCAGTAAGCAATTGACTGTCCAACAGTCCTTTCCGAGGAAGATGAAATATCACAGCAGTCATCCTGTTGCAAAGCGGATAACTGAGGCCTTGACAACTATGTTGGTGTTAGACGTGCGTCCGGTATCCGCCGTTAGTTCACAGGGAACTAGACAATTTCTTGAGGTAGTGTGCCCCCGTTACCAAATACCATCTAGGTTCCACTTCTCTAGGCAGGCGATACCGAGAATGTACACGGACGTCAGAAAAAGACTCACCAGTGTCCTAAAAAATGCAGTTGTACCCAATGTCCACTTAACCACGGACATGTGGACAAGTGGAGCAGGGCAGACTCAGGACTACATGACTGTGACAGCCCACTGGGTATGTATTGCCTCCCGCTGCAAGAACAGCAGCGGCGGCACCAGTAGCAGCATCTCGCAAACGCCAACTCGTTCCTAGGCAGGCTACGCTTTGTATCACCGCTTTCCAGAATACGCACACAGCTCACAACCTCTTACGGCAACTGAGGAAGATCATCGCAGAATGGCTTACCCCAATTGGACTCTCCTGGGGATTTGTGGCATCGGACAACGCCAGCAATATTGTGCGTGCATTACATCTGGGCAAATTCCAGCACGTCCCATGTTTTGCACAAACCTTGAATTTGGTGGTGCAGAATTATTTAAAAAACGACAGGGGCGTGCAAGAGATGCTGTCGGTGGCCAGAAGAATTGCGGGCCACTTTCGGCGTACAGGCACCGCGTACAGAAGACTGGAGTACCACCAAAAAAACCTGAACCTGCCCTGCCATCATCTGAAGCAAGAGGTGGTAACGAGGTGGAATTCAACCCTCTATATGCTTCAGAGGATGGAGGAGCAGCAAAAGGCCATTCAAGCCTATACATCTGCCCACGATATAGGCAAAGGAGGTGGAATGCACCTGTCTCAAGCGCAGTGGAGAATGATTTCAACGTTGTGCAAGGTTCTGCTGCCCTTTGAACTTGCCACACGTGAAGTCAGTTCAGACACTGCCAGCCTGAGTCAGGTCATTCCCCTCATCAGGCTTTTGCAGAAGAAGCTGGAGGCATTGAAGGAGGAGCTAAAACAGAGCGATTCCGCTAGGCATGTGGGACTTGTGGATGGAGCCCTTCATTCGCTTAACCAGGATTCACGTGTGGTCAATCTGTTGAAATCAGAGCACTACATTTTGGCCACCGTGCTCGAACCTAGATTTAAAACCTACGTTGGATCTCTCTTTCCGGCAGACACAAGTCTGCAGGGGTTCAAAGAACTGCTGGTGAGAAAATTGTCAAGTCAAGCGGAATGCGACCTGTCAACATCTCCTCCTTCACATTCTCCCGCAACTGGGGGTGCGAGGAAAAGGCTACGAATTCCGAGCCCACCCGCTGGTGGTGATGCAGGGCAGTCTGGAGCGACTGCTGATGCTGACATCTGGTCCGGACTGAAGGACCTGCCAACGATTACTGACATGTCGTCTACTGTCACTGCATATGATTCTCTCACCATTGAAAGAATGGTGGAGGATTATATGAGTGACCGCATCCAAGTAGGCACGTCAGACAGTCCGTACGTATACTGGCAGGAAAAAGAGGCAATTTGGAGGCCCTTGCACAAACTGGCTTTATTCTACCTAAGTTGCCCTCCCTCCAGTGTGTACTCCGAAAGAGTGTTTAGTGCCGCCGCTCACCTTGTCAGCAATCGGCGTACAAGGTTACTTCCAGAAAATGTGGAGAAGATGATGTTCATTAAAATGAATTATAATCAATTCCTCCTTGGAGACATTCACCAGCAGCAATTGCCTCCAGAAAGTACACGGGGATCTGAGATGGTGGATTCCAGTGGGGACGAATTAATAATCTGTGAGGAGGGGGATGTACACAGTGAAAGGGGTGATGAATCGGACGATGATGATGAGGTGGACATCTTGCCTCCGTAGAGCCAGTTTGTGCAAGGAGAGATTGATTGCTTCTTTTTTGGTGGGGGCCCAAACCAACCAGTCATTTCAGTCACAGTCGTGTGGCAGACCCTGTCACTGAAATGATGGGTTCGTTAAAGTGTGCATGTCCTGTTTATACAACATAAGGGTGGGTGGGAGGGCCCAAGGACAATTCCATCTTGCACCTCTTTTTTCTTTCATTTTTATTTGCGTCATGTGCTGTTTGGGGAGTATTTTTTGGAAGGGCCATCCTGCGTGACACTGCAGTGACACTCCTAGATGGGCCAGGTGTTTGTGTCGGCCACTAGGGTCGCTTAGCTTACTCACACAGCTACCTCATTGCGCCTCTTTTTTTCTTTGCGTCATGTGCTGTTTGGGGAGGGGAGTATTTTTTGGAAGGGCCATCCCGCGTGACACTGCAGTGCCACTCCTAGATGGGCCAGGTGTTTGTGTCGGCCACTAGGGTCGCTTATCTTACTCACACAGCTACCTCATTGCGCCTCTTTTTTTCTTTGCGTCATGTGCTGTTTGGGGAGGGGAGTATTTTTTGGAAGGGCCATCCTGTGTGACACTGCAGTGCCACTCCTAGATGGGCCAGGTGTTTGTGTCGGCCACTAGGGTCGCTTAGCTTACTCACACAGCTACCTCATTACGCCTCTTTTTTTCTTTGCGTCATGTGCTGTTTGGGGAGGGGAGTATTTTTTGGAAGGGCCATCCTGCGTGACACTGCAGTGCCACTCCTAGATGGGCCAGGTGTTTGTGTCGGCCACTAGGGTCGCTTAGCTTAGCCATCCAGCGACCTCGGTGCAAATTTTAGGACTAAAAATAATATTGTGAGGTGTGAGGTGTTCAGAATAGACTGAAAATGAGTGTAAATTATGGTTATTGAGGTTAATAATACTATGGGATCAAAATGACCCCCAAATTCAATGATTTAAGCTGTTTTTTAGGGTTTTTTGAAAAAAACACCCGAATCCAAAACACACCCGAATCCGACAAAAAAAATTCGGTGAGGTTTTGCCAAAACGCGTTCGAACCCAAAACACGGCGGCGGAACCGAACCCAAACACAAAACCCGAAAAATGTCCGGTGCACATCACTAGCGCCTATACACTTTGCGCATGTTGCGCCCAAAAAGGCAGGGTTTAGCTGCGTAAAACGGCTAAACCCGTCTAAACTCCTGCTTTGGGTGCCCGTTTGGACGCTCAAAGTGCTGGGTTTGGGCACATTTTTACTCGCACCTCAGGAGGTTGCAAGAAAAAATGTGTCCTCCGCGGTTGCCCGGTGCCCAAACTGCAGAACAATTGAATTGCTGCCATTGGGCGCCCTCTAGTGGCAGCCGCGGTAAAAACTTTCGTACACGTCACGTGTTTGTTACTGGGGGAGCATTCTGTGCAGCCGGCAAGTGGGGGAAATATATGGGCTTGCTATTAGTCAACTAAGCAAGTGGGCACAGTATCTGGGAACTACTAAAAAAATTATTTGCATCCACAAAGAAACTGGGAGCACTTTAAAAAATGTGCAAAGGCCCCCATCCAGTGATTTCTTGATGCCACCGAGCTGGAAAAAAATTCCGGGGAGAACAATACATACACTGCTCAAAAAAATAAAGGGAACACTAAAATAACACATCCTAGATCTGAATGAATACAATATTCTTATTAAATACTTTGTTCTTTACATAGTTGAATGTGCTGACAACAAAATCACACAAAAATTATCAATGGAAATAAAATTTATTAACCCATGGAGGTCTGGATTTGGAGTCACACTCAAAATTAAAGTGGAAAAACACACTACAGGCTGATCCAACTTTGATGTAATGTCCTTAAAACAAGTCAAAATGAGGCTCAGTAGTGTGTGTGGCCTCCACGTGCCTGTATGACCTCCCTACAACCCACACAAGTGGCTCAGGTAGTGCAGCTCATCCATGATGGCACATCAATGCGGGCTCTGGCAATTAGGTTTGCTGTGTCTGTCAGCGTAGTGTCCAGAGCATGGAGGCGCTACTAGGAGACAGGCCAGTACATCAGGAGACGTGGAGGAGGCCATAGGAGGGCAACAACCCAGCAGCAGGATCGCTACCTTCACCTTTGTGCAAGAAGGAAGAGGAGGAGCACTGCCAGAGCCCTGCAAAATGACCTCCAGCAAGCCACAATTGTGCATGTGTCTACTCAAACGATCAGAAACAGACTCCATGAGGGTGGTATGAGGGCCCGACGTCCACAGGTGGGGGTTGTGCTTACAGCCCAACACCGTGCAGGACGTTTGGCATTTGCCAGAGAACACCAAGATTGGCAAATTCGCCACTGGCGCCATGTGCTCTTCACAGATGAAAGCAGGTTCTCACTGAGCACATGTGACAGTCGTGACAGAGTCTGGAGACGCCAAGGAGAACGTTCTGCTGCCTGCAACATCCTCCAGCATGACCGGTTTGGCAGTGGGTCAGTAATGGTGTGGGGTGGCATTTCTTTGGGGGGCCGCACAGCCCTCCATGTGCTCGCCAGAGGTAGCCTGACTGCCATTAGGTACCGAGATGAGATCCTCAGACCCCTTGTGAGACCATTTGCTGGTGCGGTTGGCTCTGGGTTCCTCCTAATGCAAGACAATGCTAGACCTCATGTGGCTGGAGTGTGTCAGCAGTTCCTGCAAGATGAAAGCATTGATGCTATGGACTGGCCTGCCCGTTCCCCAGACCTGAATCCAATTGAGCACATCTGGGACATCATGTCTCGCTCCATCCACCAACGCCACTTTGCACCACAGACTGTCCAGGAGCTGGCGGATGCTTTAGTCCAGGTCTGGGAGGAGATCCCTCAGGAGACCATCTGCCACCTCATCAGGAGCATGCCCAGGTGTTGTAGGGAGGTCATACAGGCACGTGGAGGCCACACACACTACTGAGCCTCATTTTGGCTTGTTTTAAGGGCATTACATCAAAGTTGGATCAGCCTGTAGTGTGTTTTTCCACTTTAATTTTGAGTGTGACTCCAAATCCAGACCTCCATGGGTTAATACATTTGATTTCCATTGATAATTTTTGTGTTATTTTATTGTCAGCACATTCAACTATGTAAAGAACAAAGTATTTAATAAGAATATTTCATTCATTCAGATCTAGGATGTGTTATTTTAGCATTTTTTTGAGCAGTGTATATATTAGAGATGAGCGGGTTCGGTTTCTCTGAATCCGAACCCGCCAGAACTTCATGGTTTTTTTCACGGGTCCGAGCAGACTCGGATCTTCCCGCCTTGCTCGGTTAACCCGAGCGCGCCCGAACGTCATCATGACGCTGTCGGATTCTCGCGAGACTCGGATTCTATATAAGGAGCCGCGCGTCGCCGCCATTTTCACACGTGCATTGAGATTGATAGGGAGAGGACGTGGCTGGCGTCCTCTCCATTTAGATTATAAGAGACTGAGAGAGATTTACTGGAGCTGACTAGGAGGAGTACTGTTACTGTAGAAGTGTAGAGACTGAGTGGAGAGAGTTTACTAGTGAGGACAGTGCAGTTTACTTTATAATCCGTTCTCTGCCTGAAAAAAGCGATACACAGCACACAGTGACTCAGTCACATACCATATCTGTGTGCACTGCTCAGGCTCAGGCCAGTGTGCTGCATCATCTATTATCTATATATAATATTATATATATCTGTCTGACTGCTCAGCTCACACAGCTTATAATTGTGGGGGAGACTGGGGAGCACTACTGCAGTGCCAGTTATAGGTTATAGCAGGAGCCAGGAGTACATAATATATTATATAGTGAGTGACCACCAGACACACAGTGCAGTTTATTTAATATATCCGTTCTCTGCCTGAAAAAAGCGATACACACAGTGACTCAGTCACATACCATATCTGTGTGCACTGCTCAGGCTCAGGCCAGTGTGCTGCATCATCTATTATCTATATATAATATTATATATATCTGTCTGACTGCTCAGCTCACACAGCTTATAATTGTGGGGGAGACTGGGGAGCACTACTGCAGTGCCAGTTATAGGTTATAGCAGGAGCCAGGAGTACATAATATATTATATAGTGAGTGACCACCAGACACACAGTGCAGTTTATTTAATATATCCGTTCTCTGCCTGAAAAAAGCGATACACACAGTGACTCAGTCAGTCACATACCATATCTGTGTGCACTGTGCAGTGCACTGCTCAGGCTCAGGCCAGTGTGCTGCATCATCTATATATATTATATATCTGTCTGACTGCTCAGCTCACACAGCTTATAATTGTGGGGGAGACTGGGGAGCACTACTGCAGTGCCAGTTATAGGTTATAGCAGGAGCCAGGAGTACATATTATATTAAAATTAAACAGTGCACACTTTTGCTGCAGGAGTGCCACTGCCAGTGTGACTGACCAGTGACCTGACCACACTGACCACCAGTATAGTTAGTAGTATACTTATATTGTGATTGCCTGAAAAAGTTAAACACTCGTCGTGTGACTTCACTTGTGTGTTTTTTTTTTTTTTATTCTATAAAAATAAAACTCATTCTGCTGACAGACAGTGTCCAGCAGGTCCGTCATTATATAATATATAATATATACCTGTCCGGCTGCAGTAGTGATATATATATATTTTTTATATCATTTATCATCCAGTCGCAGCAGACACAGTACGGTAGTTCACGGCTGTGGCTACCTCTGTGTCTCTGCACTCGGCAGGCAGTCCGTCCATAATTGTAATACCACCTAACCGTGGATTTTTTTCATTCTTCTTTATACATACATAGTTACATAGACATCTTCTCTTTATCAACCAGTCTATATTAGCTGCAGACACAGTACAGTACGGTAGTTCACGGCTGTGGCTACCTCTGTGTCTGCACTCGGCAGGCAGTCCGTCCATAATTGTATACCACCTAACCGTGGTTTTTTTTCATTCTTCTTTATACATACATAGTTACATAGACATCTTCTCTTTATCAACCAGTCTATATTAGCTGCAGACACAGTACAGTACGGTAGTTCACGGCTGTGGCTACCTCTGTGTCGGCACTCGGCAGCCCGTCCATAATTGTATATACCACCTAACCGTGTTTTTTTTTTCTTTCTTTATAGTCATACTAGTTACGAGTATACTATCTCTTTATCAACCAGTCTATATTAGCAGCAGACACAGTACAGTGCGGTAGTTCACGGCTGTGGCTACCTCTGTGTCGGCACTCGGCAGCCCGTCCATAATTGTATATACCACCTAACCGTGGTTTTTTTTTCTTTCTTTATACATACATACTAGTTACGAGTATACTATCTCTTTATCAACCAGTCTATATATTAGCAGCAGACACAGTACAGTGCGGTAGTTCACGGCTGTGGCTACCTCTGTGTCGGCACTCGGCAGCCCGTCCATAATTGTATATACCACCTAACCGTGGTTTTTTTTTCTTTCTTTATACATACATACTAGGTACGAGTATACTATCTCTTTATCAACCAGTCTATATATTAGCAGCAGACACAGTACAGTGCGGTAGTTCACGGCTGTGGCTACCTCTGTGTCGACACTCGGCAGCCCGTCCATAATTGTATATACCACCTAACCGTGGTTTTTTTTTTCTTTCTTTATACATACATACTAGTTACGAGTATACTATCTCTTTATCAACCAGTCTATATTAGCAGCAGACACAGTACAGTGCGGTAGTTCACGGCTGTGGCTACCTCTGTGTCGGCACTCGGCAGTCCGTCCATAATTGTATACTAGTATCCAATCCATCCATCTCCATTGTTTACCTGAGGTGCCTTTTAGTTGTGCCTATTAAAATATGGAGAACAAAAATGTTGAGGTTCCAAAATTAGGGAAAGATCAAGATCCACTTCCACCTCGTGCTGAAGCTGCTGCCACTAGTCATGGCCGAGACGATGAAATGCCAGCAACGTCGTCTGCCAAGGCCGATGCCCAATGTCATAGTACAGAGCATGTCAAATCCAAAACACCAAATATCAGTAAAAAAAGGACTCCAAAACCTAAAATAAAATTGTCGGAGGAGAAGCGTAAACTTGCCAATATGCCATTTACCACACGGAGTGGCAAGGAACGGCTGAGGCCCTGGCCTATGTTCATGGCTAGTGGTTCAGCTTCACATGAGGATGGAAGCACTCAGCCTCTCGCTAGAAAAATGAAAAGACTAAAGCTGGCAAAAGCAGTAGCACCGCAAAGAACTGTGCGTTCTTCGAAATCCCAAATCCACAAGGAGAGTCCGACTCCAATTGTGTCGGTTGCGATGCCTGACCTTCCCAACACTGGACGTGAAGAGCATGCGCCTTCCACCATTTGCACGCCCCCTGCAAGTGATGGAAGGAGCACCCGCAGTCCAGTTCCTGATAGTCAGATTGAAGATGTCAGTGTTGAAGTACACCAGGATGAGGAGGATATGGGTGTTGCTGGCGCTGGGGAGGAAATTGACCAGGAGGATTCTGATGGTGAGGTGGTTTGTTTAAGTCAGGCACCCGGGGAGACACCTGTTGTCCGTGGTAGGAATATGGCCGTTGACATGCCTGGTGAAAATACCAAAAAAATCAGCTCTTCGGTGTGGAAGTATTTCACCAGAAATGCGGACAACAGGTGTCAAGCCGTGTGTTCCCTTTGTCAAGCTGTAATAAGTAGGGGTAAGGACGTTAACCACCTCGGAACATCCTCCCTTATACGTCACCTGCAGCGCATTCATAATAAGTCAGTGACAAGTTCAAAAACTTGGGCCGACAGCGGAAGCAGTCCACTGACCAGTAAATCCCTTCCTCTTGTAACCAAGCTCACGCAAACCACCCCACCAACTCCCTCAGTGTCAATTTCCTCCTTCCCCAGGAATGCCAATAGTCCTGCAGGCCATGTCACTGGCAATTCTGACGAGTCCTCTCCTGCCTGGGATTCCTGGGATTCCTCCGATGCATCCTTGCGTGTAACGCCTACTGCTGCTGGCGCTGCTGTTGTTGCTGCTGGGAGTCGATGGTCATCCCAGAGGGGAAGTCGTAAGACCACTTTTACTACTTCCACCAAGCAATTGACTGTCCAACAGTCCTTTGCGAGGAAGATGAAATATCACAGCAGTCATCCTACTGCAAAGCGGATAACTGAGGCCTTGACATCCTGGGTGGTGAGAAACGTGGTTCCGGTATCCATCATTACTGCAGAGCCAACTAGAGACTTGTTGGAGGTACTGTGTCCCCGGTACCAAATACCATCTAGGTTCCATTTCTCTAGGCAGGCGATACCGAAAATGTACACAGACCTCAGAAAAAGAGTCACCAGTGTCCTAAAAAATGCAGCTGTACCCAATGTCCACTTAACCACGGACATGTGGACAAGTGGAGCAGGGCAGGGTCAGGACTATATGACTGTGACAGCCCACTGGGTAGATGTATGGACTCCCGCCGCAAGAACAGCAGCGGCGGCACCAGTAGCAGCATCTCGCAAACGCCAACTCTTTCCTAGGCAGGCTACGCTTTGTATCACCGGTTTCCAGAATACGCACACAGCTGAAAACCTCTTACGGCAACTGAGGAAGATCATCGCGGAATGGCTTACCCCAATTGGACTCTCCTGTGGATTTGTGGCATCGGACAACGCCAGCAATATTGTGTGTGCATTAAATCTGGGCCAATTCCAGCACGTCCCATGTTTTGCACATACCTTGAATTTGGTGGTGCAGAATTTTTTAAAAAACGACAGGGGCGTGCAAGAGATGCTGTCGGTGGCCAGAAGAATTGCGGGACACTTTCGGCGTACAGGCACCACGTACAGAAAACTGGAGCACCACCAAAAACTACTGAACCTGCCCTGCCATCATCTGAAGCAAGAAGTGGTAACGAGGTGGAATTCAACCCTGTATATGCTTCAGAGGTTGGAGTAGCAGCAAAAGGCCATTCAAGCCTATACAATTGAGCACGATATAGGAGGTGGGATGCACCTGTCTCAAGCGCAGTGGAGAATGATTTCAACGTTGTGCAAGGTTCTGATGCCCTTTGAACTTGCCACACGTGAAGTCAGTTCAGACACTGCCAGCCTGAGTCAGGTCATTCCCCTCATCAGGCTTTTGCAGAAGAAGCTGGAGACATTGAAGGAGGAGCTAACACGGAGCGATTCCGCTAGGCATGTGGGACTTGTGGATGGAGCCCTTAATTCGCTTAACAAGGATTCACGGGTGGTCAATCTGTTGAAATCAGAGCACTACATTTTGGCCACCGTGCTCGATCCTAGATTTAAAGCCTACCTTGGATCTCTCTTTCCGGCAGACACAAGTCTGCTGGGGTTCAAACACCTGCTGGTGAGTAAATTGTCAAGTCAAGCGGAACGCGACCTGTCAACAACATCTCCTCCTTCACATTCTCCCGCAACTGGGGGTGCGAGGAAAAGGCTCAGAATTCCGAGCCCACCCGCTGGCGGTGATGCAGGGCAGTCTGGAGCGACTGCTGATGCTGACATCTGGTCCGGACTGAAGGACCTGACAACGATTACGGACATGTCGTCTACTGTCACTGCATATGATTCTCTCACCATTGAAAGAATGGTGGAGGATTATATGAGTGACCGCATCCAAGTAGGCACGTCACACAGTCCGAAAAAGAGGCAATTTGGAGGCCCTTGCACAAACTGGCTTTATTCTACCTAAGTTGCCCTCCCACAAGTGTGTACTCCGAAAGAGTGTTTAGTGCCGCCGCTCACCTTGTCAGCAATCGGCGTACGAGGTTACATCCAGAAAATGTGGAGAAGATGATGTTCATTAAAATGAATTATAATCAATTCCTCCGTGGAGACATTGACCAGCAGCAATTGCCTCCACAAAGTACACAGGGAGCTGAGATGGTGGATTCCAGTGGGGACGAATTGATAATCTGTGAGGAGGGGGATGTACACGGTGATATATCGGAGGATGATGATGAGGTGGACATCTTGCCTCTGTAGAGCCAGTTTGTGCAAGGAGAGATTAATTGCTTCTTTTTTGGTGGGGGTCCAAACCAACCCGTCATATCAGTCACAGTCGTGTGGCAGACCCTGTCACTGAAATGATGGGTTGGTTAAAGTGTGCATGTCCTGTTTATACAACATAAGGGTGGGTGGGAGGGCCCAAGGACAATTCCATCTTGCACCTCTTTTTTCTTTTCTTTTTCTTTGCGTCATGTGCTGTTTGGGGAGGGTTTTTTGGAAGGGACATCCTGCGTGACACTGCAGTGCCACTCCTAGATGGGCCCGGTGTTTGTGTCGGCCACTAGGGTCGCTTATCTTACTCACACAGTCAGCTACCTCATTGCGCCTCTTTTTTTCTTTGCGTCATGTGCTGTTTGGGGAGGGTTTTTTGGAAGGGACATCCTGCGTGACACTGCAGTGCCACTCCTAGATGGGCCCGGTGTTTGTGTCGGCCACTAGGGTCGCTTATCTTACTCACACAGCTACCTCATTGCGCCTCTTTTTTTCTTTGCGTCATGTGCTGTTTGGGGAGGGTTTTTTGGAAGGGACATCCTGCGTGACACTGCAGTGCCACTCCTAGATGGGCCCGGTGTTTGTGTCGGCCACTAGGGTCGCTAATCTTACTCACACAGCTACCTCATTGCGCCTCTTTTTTTCTTTGCGTCATGTGCTGTTTGGGGAGGGTTTTTTGGAAGGGCCATCCTGCGTGACACTGCAGTGCCACTCCTAGATGGGCCCGGTGTTTGTGTCGGCCACTAGGGTCGCTTATCTTACTCACACAGCGACCTCGGTGCAAATTTTAGGACTAAAAATAATATTGTGAGGTGTGAGGTATTCAGAATAGACTGAAAATGAGTGGAAATTATGGTTTTTGAGGTTAATAATACTTTGGGATCAAAATGACCGCCAAATTCTATGATTTAAGCTGTTTTTTAGGTTTTTTGGAAAAAAACACCCGAATCCAAAACACACCCGAATCCGACAAAAAAAATTCGGTGAGGTTTTGCCAAAACGCGGTCGAACCCAAAACACGGCCGCGGAACCGAACCCAAAACCAAAACACAAAACCCGAAAAATTTACGGCGCTCATCTCTAGTATATATATATATCCCTAATCCCCTCCTTTTCCCTCAACATTGTCCCAACTGCTGCCTGCCCTCCCTATAATATGTGATGGGACCTAGAAATAGTGGAGTACGACCCAAATTATTTAAAGTTAGGGGTACCTGGGACCCACAATTTTTTTTGCTCAGCACGACCACTGTATATCGATGGCTCAGCACAGATGGTTCAATCAAACTGACTGAGGTGCTAATTAAGTTACCTGTGGCCAAGCATGGATAAACTTAAAACCTGCACTATTGGGGTGCATTGAGGACCGCATGTGAGAACCTCTGGCCTACCCTATCACATGATCTGTGCCCCCCTCGGTGTGTGTTTGATTGGCTGCACTGTGGTGAGTATCAAGGAATTACTTTATTCATTGGTCCCTTCTGAACTTGTCACTGCCTACTTCCCCCATGTCAACACCATGATCTGTCATGTTAGGTATTGGAGCGGTAAATGAAACATGAAGATCAGCTTGTATCTAGTTGTGGGTAACCACATTACTTTAGCCCTGCCCTAAGTTATTCCCAAGAATGACTTCAGAAAGGAGTTCTTCCAGTAGCCCTATTTCTACTTGTCTGTTATCACATTTCCAATCTAGGTGGACTCAGATCATGGGTATGTTCCTGAATTGTCTCTTGGACATGGCAATTGAAACTATGTGGTTCTCTGGGCCTAATTCAGACATGATCGCAGCAGCAAATGTGTTCTCTAATGGGCAAAACCATGGGGGTCATTCCGAGTTGATCGCTTGCTAGCAACGTTTTGCAGCGCTGCGATCAGATAGTCGCCGCCTATGGGGGAGTGTATTTTCGCTTTGCAAGTGTGCAAACGCTTTTTCAGCCGACGGCACAAAAAAGTTTTTTGCTTTTTCTGAGTAGCTCTGGACTTACGCAGCCACTGCGATCACTTCAGTCTTTTTGGTCCCGGAATTGACGTCAGACACCCGCCCTGCAAACGCTTGGGCACGCATGCGTTTTTCCAAACACTCTCAGAAAACGCCCAGTTGACACCCATAAACACCCTCTTTCTGTCAATCACCTTGCAATCGGCTGTGCGTATGGATTCTTCGTTAAATCCATCCCCCAGCACCGATCCTCTTTGTACCCGTACGATGTGCCTGCGCCTTGCGGCGCATACGCATGTACAGTTTTGCAGAGATTTAACCTGATCGCAGTGCTGCAAAAAGTTGCTAGCGAGCGATCAACTCGGAATGACCCTCCATGTGCAGTGCAGGTGTGGCAGATACAACATGTGCAGAGAGAGTTAGATTTGGGTGGGGTGTGTTCAAACTGAAATCTAAAGTTGCAGGGTAAAAATAAAGGAGACAGTATGTAAAATAAAGCACAGACAGTAAACAAAATAACCCACCCAAATCTAACTCTCTCTGCACATGCTATGTCTGCCCCACCTGCACTGCACATGGGCCCTCATTCCGAGTTGTTCGCTATTTACTTCGCACGCAAGCAGCGTTCGCACAGCAGCGAACACATCGCAAGAATGCAAACAAACACCCACCACACACTACTGCAAATGACCATGCAACAATGCACAAAGTAGGTGTGTATTATGTAGCATCGCATGGTAGCGATCCGTTCACATGACTGCCAAACGCATTGCTAGCAACTAGCAACACATACAACATTGGGGGTCATTCCGAGTTGATCGTAGCTGTGCTAAATTTAGCACAGCTACGATCATTCACACTGACATGAGGGGTACACCCAGCACAGGGCTAGTCCACCCCCCATGTCAGTGCCGCCCCCCGCCCCCCCCCCCCCCCCCCCGCAGAAGTGCAAAGGCATCGCACAGCAGCGATGCCTTTGCACTTCAAGAGTAGCTCCCGACCAGCGCTACTTTAGCGTGCTGGCCGGGAGCTACTCGTCGCTCCCTGGCCCGCATTGGCTGCATGTGATGCCATGCCGCCGCCGCGGCTCGCCCCCCCCTCAACGGTCCGGTGACACCTGCATTGGCCGGACCGTGCCCCCTAAACGGTGGCTTAACGCTGCTGTCCAGCCCACTCCCGCCCAGCGACCGCCTCTGCCTCAGAGGCGATCGCTAGGCAACGACGGCTGGCATGCGCCGGCGCACTGCAGCGCTGGCGCATGTGCAGTTCCGACCCGTTCGATGCGCTGCGATAAACTGCAGCGAGCGAACGGGTCAAAATGACCCCCATTGTACATATGCAATGCCTTCGCAGGCTTACACATGGGTTCGTTAGTTTGCAAATATTCGCAATGTTTTGTTTTTTTAGCAAAATATTTTATTGTATCCATTTCTCAATTAAGAAACCAATTAGGCTAAGGATTTGTAATGTGATTGTCCAAATAAGTGTTCAAAGTCTTCATAAGGAAAAGTTTGAACACCTAATTGCACAATAACAAGCATCAATTAAGGATTCCATTATATATTTTGGGAATATTTGTAGCCCTATTTGCTCAAAGCCACAGATTTTAATTTGTAGAAATCCTTGGCTTACATAATGTACATAACACAGTTTACCACATATGCTGTATATTTTTATAGGTGTTAAAATGGGGAGTGCTAAAGTACCAAACAATCAGCTCTTAACTGTCATGTCACAGCCTTTTTTGTTAAAAGTGTCTGTTAGTAGTTGATTAACTAGTCATTTCTCACTCTTCAGTTTAACGCTTTAAAAGTTATGATACATCTCTACATATGTTACTTCCTTTATCAACAACACAACACACCAATTTTGGGTTCAAAAATTTATTTATTTTTAACAGGGTTTGTTTACATTTATATATAATTTTTTGGGGACCAAAAAACATTATTTATATATTTTTTGGAGCAACAAAATGCCATTCAGGAGGCCACGGCAGTGTAGCTCCATGTCATTTAAGATTTGTTGAATTCCCACATTGGAATTTCCATCTGCAGCATCTGTAATGAATGTAAACCATACAAAATTAGTTTCTGACATTACACAATATAGGAGCAAGGCACAAAACACACTTTAACTGGTCACTAGCTAGGTCAGGGATGTCAAACCTTTGGCCGCCCAGCTGTTGATAAATTATACATACCAGCATGGCCTGCAATGTAATCCAAAAATAGCCATGCTAAAACGGGTGCAGGCCATGCTGGGATGTGTACTTCAGCCACATCTGGAGTGGGCAGGGCTCACCATTTCGGGTGTAGGCCTAGCCACAGCAGACTGTGGCTCTCATTCCGAGTTGTTCGCTCGTTGCCGAGTTTCGCTATATTGCAATTAGTCGCTTACTGCGCATGCGCAAGGTTCGCAGAGCGCATGCGCTTAGTTATTTTACTCAAAAGTTAGGTATTTTACTCATGGTATAACGAGGATTTTTCATCGTTCTGGTGATCGGAGTGTGATTGACAGGAAGTGGGTGTTTCTGGGCGGAAACTGGCCGTTTTATGGGAGTGTGCGAAAAAACGCTGGCGTTTCTTGGAAAAACGTGGGAGTGTCTGAAGAAACGGGGGAGTGTCTGGGCGAACGCAGGGTGTGTTTGTGACGTCAAACCAGGAACGAAACTGACTGAACTGATCGCAATGGCTGAGTAAGTCTGGAGCTACTCAGAAACTGCTAAGAATTTTCTATTCGCAAATCTGCTAATCTTTCGTTCGCAATTCTGCTATGCTAAGATACACTCCCAGAGGGCGGCGGCAGGATTTGCATGGGGGGGGTTTCCAGAACTGGCTGGAGCCAATCACGGGGTGGGGACTGAGGTGACCCAGTGTATGATGGGTCCGTAAAAATAGTGTGACTGTGTGTGTGTGTGTGTGTGTGTGTGTGTGTGTGTATGTATATATATATATATACACACATAAATATCTACACATGTATACCGTACATACACCTATATATATATATACATACATACACACATAGAAAAAGGAAGAGTAGGGGACTGCGCTTATTCCTTCCTCACTCGATATATTAAAGCTGCTCTGGAGAAAAAGGAGAGGATTCCACTATCCTCTCCGTTACTTGAAACACAGAAAAAATGGGGATATCTCTCCCAGCGCTTAGTTATATCGAATGAATTCTATAAACTGTAAACTATAAGAGTGAATTATCAAGTACCAATAATCACAAAATCAAAGAATGAAATAAAATAAATTTCTTTTATTAAAGGTGTGATATGGGGATTTCCATAAAGGGTATCTTTCACTCCGTTCTAAAATACTAAAAGTTTTTTACAGTGGTTCCTAATACTGGTATACTGAAAATAAATAAAATGACAAAACAAACAACACAAATAACATGTATAATTAGTAGAGATGAGCGGGTTCGGTTCCTCGGAATCCGAACCCGCCCGAACTTCATGTTTTTTTACACGGGTCCGAGCGACTCGGATCTTCCCGCCTTGCTCGGTTAACCCGAGCGTGCCCGAACGTCATCATCACGCTGTCGGATTCTCGCGAGGCTCGGATTCTATCGCGAGACTCGGATTCTATATAAGGAGCCGCGCGTCGCCGCCATTTTTCACACGTGCATTGAGATTCATAGGGAGAGGACGTGTCTGGCGTCCTCTCCGTTTATAGAGATTCGAGAAGAGAGTGAGACAGAGAGAGACACAGTAGTAATTTAGGGAGCATTAGGAGGAGTACTACTACTACTAGTACTTGCTGAAGTGATAGAGAGAGATAGTGTGACTGTATTATCTGACTTGTGGGGGAGACACTGACAGTGGGGAGCAGTTAGAGTCTGAGAGCAGGACTCAGGACTCAGGAGTACATATAACGTACAGTGCACACTTTTGCTGCCAGAGTGCCAGCCACACTGCCATTGTTTGTGACCACACTGACCACCAGTATAATATATATTGTGATTGTCTGCTTAGGACTCAGGAGTACTACTTGCAAGTTGCTGATAGTGTGACCAGTGACCTGACCACCAGTTTAATAAATCACCACCAGTTTATGAGTTTAATATATATTATATATATATATAATTGTATATAATATATATATAATATTGTATACCACCTAGCACCTACCCGTGTTTTTTTTTTTTTCTTTCTTCTTTATACATACTACTATAGTAGCTTACTGTAGCAGTCTGCGGTGCTGCTGAGCTGACAGTGTCCAGCAGGTCCGTCATCAGTCATTACATAATAAATATATAATATATACCTGTCCGGCTGCAGTACTAGTGATATTATATATACATATATATTGATTTCATCTCATTATCATCCAGTCTATATTAGCAGCAGACACAGTACGTTAGTCCACGGCTGTAGCTACCTCTGTGTCGGCACTCGGCAGTCCATCCATAATTGTATACCACCTACCCGTGGTTGTTGTTTTTTTCTTTCTTCTTTATACATACTACTATAGTAGCTTACTGTAGCAGTCTGCGGTGCTGCTGAGCTGACAGTGTCCAGCAGGTCCGTCATCAGTCATTACATAATAAATATATAATATATACCTGTCCGGCTGCAGTACTAGTGATATTATATATACATATATATTGATTTCATCTCATTATCATCCAGTCTATATTAGCAGCAGACACAGTACGTTAGTCCACGGCTGTAGCTACCTCTGTGTCGGCACTCGGCAGTCCATCCATAATTGTATACCACCTACCCGTGGTTGTTGTTTTTTTCTTTCTTCTTTATACATACTACTATAGTAGCTTACTGTAGCAGTCTGCGGTGCTGCTGAGCTGACAGTGTCCAGCAGGTCCGTCATCAGTCATTACATAATAAATATATAATATATACCTGTCCGGCTGCAGTACTAGTGATATTATATATACATATATATTGATTTCATCTCATTATCATCCAGTCTATATTAGCAGCAGACACAGTACGGGTAGTCCACGGCTGTAGCTACCTCTGTGTCGGCACTCGGCAGTCCATCCATAATTGTATACCACCTACCCGTGGTTGTTGTTTTTTTCTTTCTTCTTTATACATACTACTATAGTAGCTTACTGTAGCAGTCTGCGGTGCTGCTGAGCTGACAGTGTCCAGCAGGTCCGTCATCAGTCATTACATAATAAATATATAATATATACCTGTCCGGCTGCAGTACTAGTGATATTATATATACATATATATTGATTTCATCTCATTATCATCCAGTCTATATTAGCAGCAGACACAGTACGTTAGTCCACGGCTGTAGCTACCTCTGTTTCGGCACTCGGCAGTCCATCCATAATTGTATACCACCTACCCGTGGTTGTTGTTTTTTTCTTTCTTCTTTATACATACTACTATAGTAGCTTACTGTAGCAGTCTGCGGTGCTGCTGAGCTGACAGTGTCCAGCAGGTCCGTCATCAGTCACTACATAATAAATATATAATATATACCTGTCCGGCTGCAGTACTAGTGATATTATATATACATATATATTGATTTCATCTCATTATCATCCAGTCTATATTAGCAGCAGACACAGTACGGTAGTCCACGGCTGTAGCTACCTCTGTGTCGGCACTCGGCAGTCCATCCATAAGTATACTAGTATCCATCCATCTCCATTGTTTACCTGAGGTGCCTTTTAGTTGTCCCTATTAAAATATGGAGAGCAAAAATGTTGAGGTTCCAAAATTAGGGAAAGATCAAGATCCACTTCCACCTCGTGCTGAAGCTGCTGCCACTAGTCATGGCCGAGACGATGAAATGCCAGCAACGTCGTCTGCCAAGGCCGATGCCCAATGTCATAGTACAGAGCATGTCAAATCCAAAACACCAAATATCAGTAAAAAAAGGACTCCAAAACCTAAAATAAAATTGTCGGAGGAGAAGCGTAAACTTGCCAATATGCCATTTACCACACGGAGTGGCAAGGAACGGCTGAGGCCCTGGCCTATGTTCATGGCTAGTGGTTCAGCTTCACATGAGGATGGAAGCACTCAGCCTCTCGCTAGAAAAATGAAAAGACTCAAGCTGGCAAAAGCACCGCAAAGAACTGTGCGTTCTTCGAAATCCCAAATCCACAAGGAGAGTCCAATTGTATCGGTTGCGATGCCTGACCTTCCCAACACTGGACGTGAAGAGCATGCGCCTTCCACCATTTGCACGCCCCCTGCAAGTGCTGGAAGGAGCACCCGCAGTCCAGTTCCTGATAGTCAGATTGAAGATGTCAGTGTTGAAGTACACCAGGATGAGGAGGATATGGGTGTTGCTGGCGCTGGGGAGGAAATTGACCAGGAGGATTCTGATGGTGAGGTGGTTTGTTTAAGTCAGGCACCCGGGGAAACACCTGTTGTCCGTGGGAGGAATATGGCCATTGACATGCCTGGTGAAAATACCAAAAAAATCAGCTCTTCGGTGTGGAAGTATTTCAACAGAAATGCGGACAACAGGTGTCAAGCCGTGTGTTGCCTTTGTCAAGCTGTAATAAGTAGGGGTAAGGACGTTAACCACCTCGGAACATCCTCCCTTATACGTCACCTGCAGCGCATTCATAATAAGTCAGTGACAAGTTCAAAAACTTTGGGTGACAGCGGAAGCAGTCCACTGACCAGTAAATCCCTTCCTCTTGTAACCAAGCTCACGCAAACCACCCCACCAACTCCCTCAGTGTCAATTTCCTCCTTACCCAGGAATGCCAATAGTCCTGCAGGCCATGTCACTGGCAATTCTGACGAGTCCTCTCCTGCCTGGGATTCCTCCGATGCATCCTTGAGTGTAATGCCTACTGCTGCTGGCGCTGCTGTTGTTGCTGCTGGGAGTCGATCGTCATCCCAGAGGGGAAGTCGGAAGACCACTTGTACTACTTCCAGTAAGCAATTGACTGTCCAACAGTCCTTTGCGAGGAAGATAAAATATCACAGCAGTCATCCTGCTGCAAAGCGGATAACTGAGGCCTTGACAACTATGTTGGTGTTAGACGTGCGTCCGGTATCCGCCGTTAGTTCACAGGGAACTAGACAATTTATTGAGGCAGTGTGCCCCCGTTACCAAATACCATCTAGGTTCCACTTCTCAAGGCAGGCGATACCGAGAATGTACACGGACGTCAGAAAAAGACTCACCAGTGTCCTAAAAAATGCAGTTGTACCCAATGTCCACTTAACCATGGACATGTGGACAAGTGGAGCAGGGCAGGGTCAGGACTATATGACTGTGACAGCCCACTGGGTAGATGTATGGACTCCCGCCGCAAGAACAGCAGCGGCGGCACCAGTAGCAGCATCTCGCAAACGCCAACTCTTTCCTAGGCAGGCTACGCTTTGTATCACCGCTTTCCAGAATACGCACACAGCTGAAAACCTCTTACGGCAACTGAGGAAGATCATCGCGGAATGGCTTACCCCAATTGGACTCTCCTGTGGATTTGTGGCATCGGACAACGCCAGCAATATTGTGTGTGCATTAAATATGGGCAAATTCCAGCACGTCCCATGTTTTGCACATACCTTGAATTTGGTGGTGCAGAATTTTTTAAAAAACGACAGGGGTGTGCAAGAGATGCTGTTGGTGGCCAGAAGAATTGCGGGACACTTTCGGCGTACAGGCACCACGTACAGAAGACTGGAGCACCACCAAAAACAACTGAACCTGCCCTGCCATCATCTGAAGCAAGAAGTGGTAACGAGGTGGAATTCAACCCTCTATATGCTTCAGAGGTTGGAGGAGCAGCAAAAGGCCATTCAAGCCTATACAATTCAGCACGATATAGGAGGTGGAATGCACCTGTCTCAAGCGCAGTGGAGAATGATTTCAACGTTGTGCAAGGTTCTGATGCCCTTTGAACTTGCCACACGTGAAGTCAGTTCAGACACTGCCAGCCTGAGTCAGGTCATTCCCCTCATCAGGCTTTTGCAGAAGAAGCTGGAGACATTGAAGGAGGAGCTAACACAGAGCGATTCCGCTAGGCATGTGGGACTTGTGGATGGAGCCCTTAATTCGCTTAACAAGGATTCACGGGTGGTCAATCTGTTGAAATCAGAGCACTACATTTTGGCCACCATGCTCGATCCTAGATTTAAAGCCTACCTTGGATCTCTCTTTCCGGCAGACACAAGTCTGCTGGGGTTCAAAGACCTGCTGGTGAGAAAATTGTCAAGTCAAGCGGAACGCGACCTGTCAACATCTCCTCCTTCACATTCTCCCGCAACTGGGGGTGCGAGGAAAAGGCTCAGAATTCCGAGCCCACCCGCTGGCGGTGATGCAGGGCAGTCTGGAGCGACTGCTGATGCTGACATCTGGTCCGGACTGAAGGACCTGACAACGATTACGGACATGTCGTCTACTGTCACTGCATATGATTCTCTCACCATTGAAAGAATGGTGGAGGATTATATGAGTGACCGCATCCAAGTAGGCACGTCACACAGTCCGTACTTATACTGGCAGGAAAAAGAGGCAATTTGGAGGCCCTTACACAAACTGGCTTTATTCTACCTAAGTTGCCCTCCCTCCAGTGTGTACTCCGAAAGAGTGTTTAGTGCCGCCGCTCACCTTGTCAGCAATCGGCGTACGAGGTTACATCCAGAAAATGTGGAGAAGATGATGTTCATTAAAATGAATTATAATCAATTCCTCCGTGGAGACATTGACCAGCAGCAATTGCCTCCACAAAGTACACAGGGAGCTGAGATGGTGGATTCCAGTGGGGACGAATTGATAATCTGTGAGGAGGGGGATGTACACGGTGATATATCGGAGGATGATGATGAGGTGGACATCTTGCCTCTGTAGAGCCAGTTTGTGCAAGGAGAGATTAATTGCTTCTTTTTAGGTGGGGGTCCAAACCAACCCGTCATTTCAGTCACAGTCGTGTGGCAGACCCTGTCACTGAAATGATGGGTTGGTTAAAGTGTGCATGTCCTGTTTATACAACATAAGGGTGGGTGGGAGGGCCCAAGGACAATTCCATCTTGCACCTCTTTTTTCTTTCATTTTTATTTGCGTCATGTGCTGTTTGGGGAGTGTTTTTTGGAAGGGCCATCCTGCGTGACACTGCAGTGCCACTCCTAGATGGGCCCGGTGTTTGTGTCGGCCACTAGGGTCGCTTAGCTTACTCACACAGCTACCTCATTGCGCCTCTTTTTTTCTTTGCGTCATGTGCTGTTTGGGGAGGGTTTTTTGGAAGGGACATCCTGCGTGACACTGCAGTGCCACTCCTAGATGGGCCCGGTGTTTGTGTCGGCCACTAGGGTCGCTTATCTTACTCACACAGCTACCTCATTGCGCCTCTTTTTTTCTTTGCGTCATGTGCTGTTTGGGGAGGGTTTTTTGGAAGGGACATCCTGCGTGACACTGCAGTGCCACTCCTAGATGGGCCCGGTGTTTGTGTCGGCCACTAGGGTCGCTTATCTTACTCACACAGCTACCTCATTGCGCCTCTTTTTTTCTTTGCGTCATGTGCTGTTTGGGGAGGGTTTTTTGGAAGGGACATCCTGCGTGACACTGCAGTGCCACTCCTAGATGGGCCAGGTGTTTGTGTCGGCCACTAGGGTCGCTTAGCTTACTCACACAGCTACCTCATTGCGCCTCTTTTTTTCTTCTTTGCGTCATGTGCTGTTTGGGGAGTGTTTTTTGGAAGGGCCATCCTGCGTGACACTGCAGTGCCACTCCTAGATGGGCCCGGTGTTTGTGTCGGCCACTAGGGTCGCTAAGCTTAGTCACACAGCTACCTCATTGCGCCTCTTTTTTTCTTTGCGTCATGTGCTGTTTGGGGAGGGTTTTTTGGAAGGGACATCCTGCGTGACACTGCAGTGCCACTCCTAGATGGGCCCGGTGTTTGTGTCGGCCACTAGGGTCGCTTAGCTTACTCACACAGCTACCTCATTGCGCCTCTTTTTTTCTTTGCGTCATGTGCTGTTTGGGGAGGGTTTTTTGGAAGGGACATCCTGCGTGACACTGCAGTGCCACTCCTAGATGGGCCAGGTGTTTGTGTCGGCCACTAGGGTCGCTTATCTTACTCACACAGCTACCTCATTGCGCCTCTTTTTTTCTTTGCATCATGTGCTGTTTGGGGAGGGTTTTTTGGAAGGGACATCCTGCGTGAGACACTGCAGTGCCACTCCTAGATGGGCCCGGTGTTTGTGTCGGCCACTAGGGTCGCTTATCTTACTCACACAGCTACCTCATTGCGCCTCTTTTTTTCTTTGCGTCATGTGCTGTTTGGGGAGGGTTTTTTGGAAGGGACATCCTGCGTGACACTGCAGTGCCACTCCTAGATGGGCCAGGTGTTTGTGTCGGCCACTAGGGTCGCTTAGCTTACTCACACAGCTACCTCATTGCGCCTCTTTTTTTCTTCTTTGCGTCATATGCTGTTTGGGGAGTGTTTTTTGGAAGGGACATCCTGCGTGACACTGCAGTGCCACTCCTAGATGGGCCAGGTGTTTGTGTCGGCCACTAGGGTCGCTTAGCTTACTCACACAGCTACCTCATTGCGCCTCTTTTTTTCTTCTTTGCGTCATGTGCTGTTTGGAGAGTGTTTTTTGGAAGGGTCATCCTGCGTGACACTGCAGTGCCACTCCTAGATGGGCCAGGTGTTTGTGTCGGCCACTAGGGTCGCTTAGCTTAGTCATCCAGCGACCTCGGTGCAAATTTTAGGACTAAAAATAATATTGTGAGGTGTGAGGTATTCAGAATAGACTGAAAATGAGTGGAAATTATGGTTTTTGAGGTTAATAATACTTTGGGATCAAAATGACCCCCAAATTCTATGATTTAAGCTGTTTTTTAGTGTTTTTTGAAAAAAACACCCGAATCCAAAACACACCCGAATCCGACAAAAAAAATTCGGTGAGGTTTTGCCAAAACGCGGTCGAACCCAAAACACGGCCGTGGAACCGAACCCAAAACCAAAACACAAAGGCCCTCATTCCGAGTTGATCGCTCGCAAGGCGAATGTAGCAGAGTTACACACGCTAAGCCGCCGCCTACTGGGAGTGAATCTTAGCTTCTTAAATGTGCGACCGATGTATGCGCAATATTGCGATTACAAACGAGTTAGCAGTTTTTGAGTAGCTTCAGACTTACTCTGCCTGTGCGATCAGTTCAGTGCTTTTCGGTCCTGGCTGACGTCATAAACACACCCAGCGTTCGCCCAGGCACACCCACCGTTTCCCCGGCCACTCCTGCGTTTTCTCCAGAAAACGGTAGCGTTTCCAGCCACACGCCCCTAAAACGCCGTGCATCCGCCCAGTAACACCCATTTCCTGTCAATCACAATGCGAACGTCGGAGCGATGAAAAAGCCGTGAGTAAACTTACTTTCTTCATAGTAAAGTTACTTGGCGCAGTCGCAGTGCGAACATTGCGCATGCGCACTAAGAGAATTCTCACTGCGATGCGATGAAAATCTCCGAGCGAACAACTCGGAATGAGGGCCCAAACCCGAAAAATTTCAAGTGCACATCTCTAATAATTAGTGATACGCTGTCCTTAGCGATTTACTCACTAAACATCTTAGATGTTATAATCACTGAAGGGTGATTCATAAGTCCCAGGAATGTATTAATTTTCCACAAGGTAAAACTATTTGTATCAGAAAGGCAGTCTTAGTAAAGATTCCATTCAGGCCAAAATTTCCTGAAGCCAGTAAGCACAGTTATCTTCAGGTGAACCCTATGGAAAGCCACTTACTTCAAAACCACGGAGAAACAAACGACGGGTGTCTGCCGGCAGACAAAAATTCGGCGTCTCTGCAATCGACTAGTTTCGCCTGTCTCAGCAGGCTTCCTCAGGATGGCCGAGTACACCTATTCCCCGCTATTTAAGGCTCCGTGCGGCTTTCGTTTCCATGGTTACCCGCTACTCAGCTGCCGCAGCATCCAGCTGAGTCGTCACGCGTCACGTCACTTCCGTTCCTCGTGACTGCTTCCTCCACATGCGTCACCTTGGTTACTTGGTTACCCGCTACTCAGCCGCCGCAGCATCCAGCTGACGCGTCACGTCACTTCCGTTCCTCGTGACTGCTTCCTCCACATGCGTCACCTTGGTTACTTCTATAACTTCCGTCCCAGCGTCTCCATATGAATTTTAGTAACCATGGTGACTTTGGTAAACTTCCTGGCCGGACGTACAGTGTTTTGTATCAGTTTCCATGGTGATTCCATTGTAGTTTCTAATCGTAGCTACAATCGTCCTCTCATTTTTATCAACTAAATCGTCGTACATAAGATCTTTAGATGCCATATTTCACTGTGTATATAAATCTTATTGTTATCGCTCGAGTGGAATCCACTGCATCACATTCACGTATTGATATTCATCATTGCAGTCATTTCTATACACTTCATCTGCTCCACTCCTATTCCTGGAATTTCTTATACATATAGCAATCCCTTCCTTAATCTCCCGGGATTTTTCTTGAGTTTATATACATTGTTCATATCCATACTTATTTAAGGGCTATATCTTCCTTATTGGCATCAAAGTCCCAGCAGCCCTTATTTTATAGATAAAGACTCCACAATTTATATTCATTGATTGAAATTCCTCATAGACAAAAAACACACACATATACTACACACCACTACAACACAAAACACAAATCACACGGTGCCTCTAAAAGATCCTTATTTCTAAACACATATTTTCTAAAATATATTCTCTCAAATAATCTTCTTTAATTTATTCCTTTAGGAACGGATAGAGTTCCCAGTCTATGTTTAGACCCTTTGGAACTAAAGTTCCCAATTCAAAAATAGTTCTTGCCTCTTCCTTTAAGAGGATTCCTGAAAAAGTGGGAAAGACAGAGAAATGGAATTTAAGTGTGAAAGAGAAAAATGCCCTGAAAAATCTGAAACAGAATGAAGAAATTGTGATTAAACAAGCGGATAAAGGGGGGGGGGGGGGGGATTGTTATTATGGATAAAGGGAACTACGATAAGGAGTGCATGAGATTATTAGAGGACACAAGTACGTACTTAGAATTACAAAGAAATCCTATGGAAGAGTATAAGAAAGAACTGGAAAAGATACTCAAGGATGCATTAGAGAAAGGGATACTTACGAAGAACGAGTTCAAGTATGTCTACCCAGAACATCCAAAGGTGGCAGTGTTCTATCATTTGTCTAAAATCCATAAGGATTGTGTGCTTTTTGTCTATGAGGAATTTCAATCCATGAATATAAATTGTGGAGTCTTTATCTATAAAATAAGGGCTGCTGGGACTTTGATGCCAATAAGGAAGATATAGCCCTTAAATAAGTATGGATATGAACAATGTATATAAACTCAAGAAAAATCCCGGCAGACACCCGTCGTTTGTTTCTCCGTGGGTTTGAAGTAAGTGGCTTTCCATAGGGTTCACCTGAAGATAACTGTGCTTACTGGCTTCAGGAAATTTTGGCCTGAATGGAATCTTTACTAAGACTGCCTTAAACTTCACACGTCAGATGCATCCGCACGCCACTCAAGCACACTTATCCTAATAAATAAAGACACAACAACCGTAATTGGCGTGAAAGGAGTCAGCTTTTTATTTTGACTGAGAGGAAGGCCTATTAATACTAAAACTAAAAATGCAGACTTCCCTCTCTAACTAAGGTGGCGGGGAGAAGAACGGTTAAGCATGATAAACAACTTAATAAGGGTGATCCAAAATTATATGACAAAATAGAGCAATAAATGTGTGTGTGAGGGGGCCTTCTGCCCCAGATGTTCCGGGATCGGCCTGCTGCCTCCATCCCGAGCAATAAAAACATATGTGTGAGGGGGCCTTCTGCCCCAGATGTTCCGGGATCGGCCTCCTGCCTCCATCCCAGACATCGGAATTCCAAAATCCAAGGCTAGGGGTCGACCTTCTGCCATTACCCCTGCCCACCAACAGTTGTAGGGACGGAGGTACGCTCCTCCCCGATGGGGTAAAAAATTGGGCCTCCGGCTCCGATATCCACACATGTTTATGGTCTATCATATGGGCCACCAGGTACGGTGGTGCCCATAAATTAATACTAAGACTATAATAATACCTAAAAGTTCACCCGAAGTTACTAACAATAAAGTCCTTAAGTTAAACTAAAATAACCATTCAGAAACCGGCCAACTGCCAGGTTACCAACCTGCCACCGCCACCTGAACCGAAAAAACCCACTCACTAATCAAAGCAGAACACGAAGAAAACTAAACTCAACCCAAACTAAATAAAACAGAACACAAAGCTACGGCCGACAAGCCATATAAAGCGTGGGTCTAGCCGCCTTCCTGCAAAAGAAGGGTGTGACTGAGGGTAATAAATGAAAATGGTATAGAGAAAATGGGTAACCTAACCTAAACTCAACCCAAACTAAATAAAACAGAACACAAAGCTACGGCCGACAAGCCATATAAAGCGTGGGTCTAGCCGCCTTCCTGCAAAAGAAGGGTGTGACTGAGGGTAGTACATGAAATATGTTATGGAGAAAATGGGTAACCTAACCTGCGTCCCTAACAGAGGGGGGAAGGGGGGGGGGGGTCGCCCAATTTGACTTGAGGCAAAACCGCAAAACTTCGTCAGCCGACAAAAGCCGTAATTAAAACCAACGATAAAACAAAAATGCCTCAAGGCCCCCGCAATCGCAAAGTGCAACTGCGATGAGCGGCTAGTCCTCAAAGGGGCGCACTGGGAGGAAAAGGCCTGATATAGCGTCTGACTGCACCAGACCTCCACCTACCCAGTGCCCGAACGTCGACTTCGGACCAACCCGCCGCAGCGGCTGCTAACGCAGCGCCGATGCGGAAAGAGTGAGTCCCATAGTCGGCCGGAGATAGACCCAGGTATCAAAGATAACGTCCCAAAACTGACTGGAATTGATATCTGGTCAACGGGGAACCGTCACATTGGACGAGACACCCGGTGGGCGTTGGAGGCCGTACGGACGAATAAGCCTGGGCTGCGGCGACCGGACAAAATGCCCCGCGCACGAGCCTGACCCATTCGAACCCACAGCCCCCCAGCTGGCTACGTCAGTCTTGGAGCGCTGAATCCGACACCACGAACCGTCGGGGCATACGACGATGTGGGCCGCCAGCATGGGCGAGGCAAAAGTCAGAGAGACGGACACCAGCTCATCCATCCTGAACGCACTGTGGAAGGCCCTCATAAAGGCCGCCACGAAGAGGCGAACCATGTATCCCCGTATGGTATCCCCGTATCCTGAGCGCTGAATCTTACACCCCAAACCGTCGGGGCGTACGTTGACGACTTTTATGAACTGAAAGGAAGGTCAATTAAATCTAAACTGGGATGAAAAAAGCCCCTCTCTAACGAAGGGACGATTGACCTATTAAACACACATAGCAGAAAGCGGAGAGCACATGAAAATAAAATATCTCAAAAGTGTAATTGAAATAATAACCTAAATGTTGGAGGGCCTTCTGCCCCCGATATTCCGGGATCGGCCTTCTGCCACCATCCCTGAGGGCCTGCTGCCCGGATGTTCAGGGATCGGCCTTCTGCCACCATCCCAGACATCCCGAATCCAATGCAACTATGGGCCATCTGCTTTGTGAGGGGTCTTACCGCTATGGCCCCTCTCGAGAAGGTAACGACTCCACCGCTCCCAAGCGGGCAGATAATCCGCGCAAGTTGCAGGAGCCAAAAACCTGTGGGCTAAATCCTCCAATCCGCACACAGAAGCAGGACAGAAGTCCCCTTGGATTAGAGCTGCAGGAGCCAACTGCCTAAACCTAGTTGCTAGTTGCCGCGAGAAAGGGTATCATCAATTTCGTCGCGCTCAGCCAGGACATGCGTGGCTCGCAACGTAATGTCGTTCAACCCCGCATAGCAAGACTATCTGTGCGAAGACCCGCAGTCCGGCAAGGGTGTGGACTCCTGCCTAAGGATGGCAAAACCCACGGCCAAATTGTCGCACCAGCAGACCACCCGCTTATTACGCAGGGCATAGCGCCAGAGCTCCACTGCGCCCCATATGGGAAAAAATATCCAGCAACAGCCAGAAACGGCAGCACCAGAGGCGGACGCGAAAAGCTTCCAGGGAGGTGGTGAAACGAACTATAAATTCGTCCCAAATCGTAAATCCTTTGAGTGCTAAATTAAGAAAATGATGCGGGCGTCTAATCCCAACTGTCGCCCGTTCCAAGTTCCTACCGAAAATACTTACCCCTGGGGGTAACGTTGCAAGCAAAAGGAAACAGGCCCAGGAAGTAGTGAGCCTGGTGTAGAGTAAGCTTGCCCACGGCGAGCCCATAGATGATATCATCGTGAAGACGCAGCACCATGTGCCCAAGGAGCCTACAGAGACCTTTGACCATATCATCTGAATCCTGAGGTAAACAAGGAGGCTCAGGGGACCCTGCCAATGCCCTCTGCAGCAAGACAACGCAGCGAACAGAGCCAGGTGGGCCGAACTGCACCTTTCGAAGTATGCACCAGAGAGAGAAAACCCCACAGGGAGGCCACGATAAATGCAGTAGCCATTATCCAGTTGAAAAACCCCTAAATCGAAAGGCAAAAGGGGTGCAGCGGGAGGAGCGAAACGCTAACTCGATGTCCAATTCACACGTCTCCGGCCCCGGACCAAACGACCGAATGGCGTCTATGGCCGAATCAAACTTTCAGATAGGTAAACGACCCTACTTGCTAATAGGGCTAGCCTAATTAATCAATGATCCGAGAGGACAGGAAAGACGGATGAGTCAAGATTCGCCCACGGACTTCCTGGGCACTATTATGCCTACGGGGGACAATGACCAATCTGGTAAGGGGGGGGGGGGGTTTCCCGGAAAAGGCCATCATCCAACCCGACGACACTGCAGCCGCAACCTTCTGCCGGCGCACGGCCGGAAACTCCCGAGCCGAACGCAAGTTCGTACTAGCCCCAGGACCCGCCAGTCCATGCATCGGCAAGGGGAAACCAGATGCAAGACCAGAGTGTAAGAATAGGGCGTCCACCGACCGAGGGTACCGTCGCAGCCAGGGTATGAGCGCCCGTAGTCTAATTGGGGTGGGGGCTGTGGCCAGCGCCTGGGGCCGCGGGTATGCGGCCCAGAATTACCCCCGGGCCCTGGAGTGGGGCAGTCCTTGATCCCGTGGCCTCCGCCACAGCTGATGTAGGAGTGACAAAATGCTGCAGCCGCCCCAAGCCGTATTGGGCAGTATTAACTATGCCCCGCGCTCGATGGACCCCCTCGAAAGCCGGCAGAACGAGGGCAGGTCGTTGAGCCCAAACGTCCCGATGTACCACAGTCCTAGCGCCGGCCGAACCCTGTGGCCGCTCCGAGAACAATTCCACCGCCTTTTTATTGAAGTTATAGATCTGCCGCCCGTGCAGATTTTGCGCCGGAAGTCCTCACAGTAACGTCGCCAAGCCGACCCTTCGTACTTATGGTGCAGCACGTGTATAAGGAACTTATGGCGCACAATGTTAAAGTGTTCATCCGGGCGCGTCTGTAAGTAACGCGCCGCAAAGATCAACATGTACCTAACTCAAGTCGGGTAGGAGCGCAAAGCGTCCTTGCTGCCCCTGCCCTTTTGCTTAGCCGAAAGCAAGGCTATATGAGCATATCTAGTAAGATCAAAAAATTGACATATTGGCCCTTACGGATCCGCTCCCGGACCCAGGGCCGGAGAGCACGGTGCACTGCCGTGTTGGCCCAGTGAACGGTGTCTGACGCAACTGACACATGCGAGGCGGAAGAGGTGGAATACCGGTGCTCGCGCCGTTCGCGACGCTTGACCAGTGCAAAGCCGTAGGAGGAGGACACACACTCTAAGGATGTGGAGGCAAGGGAAGAGTCTGTGCCCCAATGCCTATGCCTGTGTATACAGCGCTCGCTGGAAACCCTACGCGTACTGAGCCCCGGCTAGAGGACCGGGACTGATTACTAGATCTAAATCCGCGTCGGGGGAGTAACGGCGCTCCCCCGGAACCAGTCAGGGTCCGATGAAGACTATCCTGCGCAAGAGGGTCCTCCATCGGTCCCTGCAACCGCCGGACAACTGGTGTATGCATCGGCTGACTCCAGGTTTGTCCCGACGTCCACGGCTGGTGAGACAAAAGCGAGACATTGTTTGATGCTCCTCCACCGGTCTCGCAGCGCTGTGAGCGGGGCTGGCGGGGGGGGCGTGGCCCCAGAGGACAGGAGTGGCGTAAGAGATCGCACAATGTTATCCGACAAAGAAACAGTGGGCAGACCCAGTCCACCGGGATCGGAGGACAACAAGGGAGCCACTGCCGACACAACAGCGGCACGAATGGCGGACAAAACGGTGGCGTCCACCAAGGGGGGGCAGCCGCCGTTGAAGGCGGCCGAAGATCAGACCCAACACATGAGTCGCGCGCCCCACGGGAGGTTCACAAACCACCCGTCGGGAGCAAGGATCCCGAAGATCCAGCACTGTCGGGCATCACGGCGTAGCCGTCCCGCTGTAATAAATCCTGCCATAACCACCTGCGCTTCGTACTCCTCCGATCTCGAACATTGGCCTAAGGACGAGATACTGGAGCCTAGTCACTGCTAGAAAGGGGGGCAGCGCAAAGGTCGACGGAGGGTTGGGGCTGGGGTGAGTGACCGGCAGCCGGGGCCCCTGCCCGTGACCGGCAGGGTCCGAATGGCCACGGCTGGCTATAGAACTATGCGCTGCGCGAACGACCCACGGGCGGGGCGTGGCGCGATCCCTGCCAACGGGTCCTGCCAGGTCCGACGGCGGCGACAGGCCATGCGCAGCAGAAGGGAGGGCGCGTCGTACCGTCCGGGTACGGGCGGGCGCTGGCCTGCATTTGAATAATCTTTACCATCGGGGGCAGGCCTAATATGGGCCCCCCTGGTGACAAAAGGGGTGACAGCACGGCCGCGCCACACGGACCCATCGTGTCCGGCAGCCGCGCAACCCCCCGCTGGGGAGTTTTAGCATGGGCTGACTTTTTTTTTTTTTTGCTATTTCTTTGTAAGGGATAAAACCCCTGTAAAAATATAACAACCATGTGCCTAACCATTAGGCCCCCAAACAGCACATATATATATATATATCTGGGGGGGGGTCGGGTTTCCCCCCTTGGCGTTAGGCAGCTGCCGAGCGGTAGGGCTGAGCGCTGACCCGGCCTACGTGACTCGTGCGGCCGTCAGCTGCCTGAAGCGGTGGGTCAGGGACGGAACAACTCCGTCCCTGGTGAGTCACCTCAGCCGTCCCCGGACCCCCAGCGCTCCGTCCCCGGCCGCAGCTAGCGGCGGGGACGGAGACGGAAAGAGAAGGTGAAAGAGCGTGCAGGGGCGGGCGGGCGGCCGATCCCGGCCGCGCACGCGCCAGGTCTCCTGAACGCGGCGCGCCCGGCCTACCCCGGCTACCTCAAGCGGTGAAGAGGATGTACGCGTGCACGGCGGGCGGGCGGGCGAGCCCGGCCGCGCACGCACTAGGGCTCCAGCACTGCAGCGCAGCAGGCCTACCCCGGCCTGACCAGGCACACGCTGGAGACCATGAAGCCGGGCGGGAGGGCTGAGCTGCGCCGGGGTTGATATGCCGACGGGCCCCCGCATAGCAAATGCAATATGTGAATCTGCAGAAGATACAAAGCTATTACTATAAAAATTAGAAAAGGACACCAAGAGAAGAGACACAGGGGAGATAGAAGGAAGATTAGGGACAGACAAGAGAGAAAAGAGCTAGGGAGATGATATGAGGAGGAAATGAAACAAGTAATAGGAATCAGTATACTTATCAGTCTATCAGTCTCATGGAAAAAACTGGAAGAGGCAGAATGTCCTAAGTCTGAAGACTATATGTATGCCAGACCAGCCCCTATACAGAATCCAGCCAATCACAATCCAGGCAGTTTTCCTTAAGTTCCTCCCACAAAAAACTGTAACCCCTTCCGTGCCAGCGTGTTGCATGAAGAGGCGTGCCGCAAGCCCAGACGGCGAGTTTATGCTGCTTTCGGCCACATTCATGACCTACGCAGTCTTTCTGATACAAATAGTTTTACCTTGTGGAAAATTAATAAATTTCTGGGACTTACGAATCACCCTTCAGTGATTATAACATCTAAGACGTTTAGTGAGTAAATCGCTAAGGACATCGTATCACTAATTATACATGTTATTTGTGTTGTTTGTCTTGTCATTTTATTTATTTTCAGTATACTGGTATTAGGAACCACTGTAAAAAACTTTTAGTATTTTAGAACGGAGTGAAATCCCCAAATCACACTTTAATAAAATAAATTTATTTTATTTCATTCTTTGATTTTGTGATTATTGGTACTTGATAATTCACTCTTATAGTTTACATTTTATAGAATTCATTCGATATAACTAAGCGCTGGGAGATATCCCCATTTTTTTTATACATACATACATATACATAGCATATTAAACATGCATACACACATATATATATATATATATATATATACATACAATACACGTATAAATATATACATGTATGTATGTATATATATATATATATATCATATGTGTGTGTGTTTATATGTCTGTATATACATGTGTATAATATATATGTATGCACATGGATATATATGTACTATAATTAAAATAAAGTAAACTTTTATTAAGCACTTACAAGTGCCACCAGGAAGACAGCAGGCTGCAGAGGATGCTAGACAGCCATTAATAATACTCATGCCTTGCTGGAGGGGGGGTTTTCTGGGTGCTCGGAAACCCCCCCTGTGTGCGCCACTGGAGACTGTGGAGTATACAGATCTAGAGGAGCGAGCGATGGTCTGTGTGACCTATGAGGAGGTGGCAGGTGTGTCACAAATGGACACAGACACACCTGAGATGTTATGGCCACATGACTTGTCAGGTAATTTCCCTAACACATATTGTCAAGTGTTTTCGTTCACATTTTGTTAATTGATACTCTGTTTATTTTTATTATTTGCATATTACAAATGTTACCATAACACAGCACAGGAGGGGCATCTCAGTGAGTCACAGGAGGGGCATCTCGCGGAGGCTGAGGCGGGGGGAGGTAGTGACACCTCCAGTGTGGGGAAGGATATACCACCAGCCCAGCCACACACTGCCATCCCCATTCTCCCCCCCCCCCCCCCCCTCCCTCACACCCTCTCTCCCGGGGATCTGGGCGAAATCGCCAGGCATGGAGTTATTAACACAGAATTCCATGACGTGATGACCCGGGAGGTACGTGAGATGTCCTTACGGCTCACTGATCTGACCACCTGTGTTCGGCAAGGTATGGCCGAACTCACCTCCTCAGTCCAACAATTAAACACCACAGTTGGACAAGGACTACAGGCCATCGCTGACCTTCTTGCCCACAGTGTCAGGGAGCCTCCAACACCTGGACCATTCCTTACCACTGCCCAGAAAAAAGATCCCCCCCTCGAAGGTCAGTTCGCAGACCAACCAGTGACCATCCACTTCAGGCGGGGCTTGAAAAGAAAAAGAAGTGATTTCTCTACAGATGCGGACACATTTCCCAGCACCCATGTTTCTTCAGTTTAAAAATGGATTATCTAGGACTTGTGGGACCAGAATGCCAATCTCAATCATGCTGAATGGGTTTTGCAGGGTTCTCTATTTTGTATTAGCCTGTGATGCATTATCCTGTGAACTTGGCCCACCTTCATCTTCATATTGTGGTGTGGATAGTTTTGTTTGGCTATTGTGGCCAGAATCTTCCTCAATTTGACCCACATGATCCTCAGGCAGTCTCTTTTTGTGTTTGATGCCCAGTAGATGGGGGGGCCATGCAGTAGCGTCATGAGTGGGGTGCGGGGGGTGCGGCCCGCACCCGGGTGTCACCCTTCCATGGGGTGACACCAAATAGAGCAGTGCATAGCACTCACACCCGCACCCCCATCACATCTACTGACCTGGGACACGTCCGCGGCGGCGGCGCAATCACGCCCGCACCCCCGCCGACTGTATAGCTACTTTCAAAAGTAGCTATACACCGTGACCCGCCCTCACATCACCACCGCGGCCGGGTCCGTCCGACGGCCACACAGCCAAAAGCAACGGCTCTTCCTGCTTCAGCGCTGCGTGCTGGGAGTGCAGCGTCATAGCAGGAAGGAAGAGCCGCTGCTTCCTCCTGCTGCACGCTGCCCTGCTTTCCCTCTGCCGGCGCCTGGAAAGGAAAGATAGAGGTTAGGAGTGGGGTTAACACAGGCTGAGAGACAGAATGAAGAGGGGGGGGGGGGGGGGAAGAAATGCAGGCTGAGAGACAGAATGAAGGGAAAGGGGGGGGATGAGGCTGAGAGACAGAATGAAGGGGGGGAGAATGAGGCTGAGAGACAGAATGAAGGGGGGTCACAGTCTGAGAGACAGAATGAAGGGGGGAGAATGAGGCTGAGAGACAGAATGAAGGGGGGGGTCACAGTCTGAGAGACAGAATGAAGGGGGGAATTAGGCTGAGAGACAGAATGAAGGGGGGGGTCACAGTCTGAGAGACAGAATGAAGGGGGGGGAACGCTGAGAATAAGGGGGTGGGGTGCAGCGTCATAGCAGGAAGGAAGAGCCGCTGCTTCCACCTGCTGCACGCTGCCCTGCTTTCCCTCTGCCGGTGCCTGGAAAGGAAAGATAGAGGTTAGGAGTGGGGTTAACACAGGCTGAGAGACAGAATGAAGGGAAGGGGGGGGGGGGGAGATGAGGCTGAGAGACAGAATGAAGGGGGGGTCAAAGTCTGAGAGACATAATGAAGGGGGGGGGATGAGGCTGAGAGACAGAATGAAGGGGGGGTCACAGTCTGAGAGACAGAATGAAGGGGGGGGGGGAATGAGGCTGAGAGACAGAATGTAGGGGGGGTCACAGTCTGAGAGACAGAATGAAGGGGGGAGAATGAGGCTGAGAGACAGAATGAAGGGGGGGGTCACAGTCTGAGAGACAGAATGAAGGGGGGGGGACGCTGAGAATAAGGGGGTGGGGTGGTAATGCAGTCTGAAAGACAGATTGAAGGGGAGGGGGGGAGGTGAGCCTGAGACAGAATGAAGGGGTGGGACGCAGTCTGAGAGACAGAATGAAGGGGGGAGCGCAGGCTGAGAGAGAGAGACAAGTAAGTGGGGGAGACACAGGCTGAGAGAGAGAGAGAACGAGGGGACACACACGCAGGCTGAGAGACAGAATAAGGGGGTGGGGTGGTAATGCAGTCTGAGAGACAGAATGAAGGGGGGGAGGGAATGCAGACTGAGAGACAGAATGAAGGGGGGACAGATGCAGTCTGAGAGACAGAATGAAGGGGGGGCGCAAGCTGAGAGAGAGAGACAGAATGAAGTGGGGGAGACGCAGACTGAGAGAGAGAAAGAATGAAGGGGGCACACATGCAGGCTGAAAGACAGAATGAAGGGGGGGAGACGCAGGCTGAGAGACAGAATAAGGGGCTGGGGTGGTAATGCAGGCTGAGAGACAGAATGAAGGGGGGAATGCAGGCTGAGAGACTGAATAAGGGGGGGGATGCAGGCTGAGAGACAGAATGAAGGGGGGGATGCAGGCTGAGAGACAAAATGAAGGGGGGTTATGCAGGCTAAGAGACAGAATGAAGGGGGGGCGCTGTCTCAGAGAAAGAATGAAGGGGGACACACGCAGACTGAGAGACAAAATGAAGGGGTTGGAGACGCAGGCTGAGAAAAAGAATGATGGGGGAACGCAGGCTGAGAGAGACAGAATGAAGGGAGGGGGGATGCAGGCTGAGAGACAGAATGAAGGGGGGGACATGCAGGCTGAGAGAAAGAATGAAGAGGGGGGCGCAGGCTGAGAGAGACAGAATGAAGAGGGGGGGCGCAGACTGAGAGACAGAATGAAGTGGGGGAGACGCAGGCTGAGAGAAAGAATGAAGGGGGGGCACACATGCAGGCTGAGAGACAGAATGAAGGGGGGGGAGACGCAGGCTGAGAGACAGAATAAGGGGGTGGGATGGTCATGCAGGCTGAGAGAATGAAGTGGGGGAATGCAGGCTGAGAGACAGAATGAAGGGGGGTAATGCAGGCTAAGAGACAGAATGAAGGGGGGGGGACGCAGTCTGAGAGACAGAATGAAGGGGGGGCGCTGTCTCAGAGACAGAATGAAGGGACACACACGCAGGCTGAGAGACAAAATGAAGGGGTTGGAGACGCAGGCTGAGAAAAAGAATGATGGGGGAATGCAGGCTGAGAGAGACAGAATGAAGGGAGGGGGGATGCAGGCTGAAAGACAGAATGAAGGGGGGACACATGCAGGCTGAGAGACAGAATGAAGGGGGGGACGCAGGCTGAGAGAGACAGAATGATGAGGGGGGGACGCAGGCTGAGAGACAGAATGAAGGAGTGGAGGAATGACGGCTGAGAGACACAGAATGAAGAAGGGGGAACGCAGGCTCAGACACAGAATGAAGGAGGGGAGGAACACAGGCTCAGAGACACAAAATGAAGGAGGGGGAATGCAGGCTGAGAGACACAGAATGAAGGAGTAGAGGAATGAAGGCTGAGAGACGCTGGGGGGAGATAATGGTGAGAGTATCGGTGGAGAAGACGACGTGGCTAAGAAATGCAGGGAGGAGATGATGGTGTTGCTAGGAGACGCAGGGGGGAAGATAATGGTTTAGCTGAGAGACACAGGGTGTAGAAGGGAACACAGCTGGCATGAATCTGGCTGAACCCCTGTTGTATGACTATGACTTTAGTTATATTCCTACACAAACAGGCATCTTATGGACCATATGATTTCCTAAAGACAATGTCTGACCAGGGAGGATACATTTCTTCAGAGGGTCCCCATTCTTCAGAGAAACCACCATAAAGGTAAGATGCATATGGAATGTAAATGAATGTTCCCAGAGTGACGAGAAATGGGGGCGCGTCATGTCGACAAGCCCATTTTCACTGACCTCGCCCCTTTGTGGCACATGGACACACCCATTTTTTCAGCACGCGCGCATAGTACCACTAAGACATTTTTTTCTACTTGCACCACTGGGGGTTAGCAATGCTCCTGATACCTGTAGTTATTGCAGTAATGTTCAGGCCGCTAGCGGGTGCGTGCATATACACACACCTGTGACTATTAGCATATCAATGGATTTTGGGCCTAATTCAGACCTGATCGCAAAAGGAAAATCTTTCTCTAATGTGCAAAACCATGCTGCACTGCAGGTGGGGCAGATATAACATGTGCAGAGAGCATTAGATTTGGGTGGGTTATATTGTTTCTGTGCAGGGTAAATACTGGCTGCTTTAGTTTTACATTGCAGTTTAGGTTTCAGTTTGAACACACCCCACCCAAATCTATCTATCTCTGCACATGTTACATCTGCTCCACCTGCAGTGCACATAGGTGGTCATTCCGAGTTGTTCGCTCGCTAGCTGCTTTTAGCAGCTTTGCACACGCTTAGCCGCCGCCCTCTGGGAGTGTATCTTAGCTTAGCAGAATTGCAAACGAAAGATTAGCAGAATTGCGAATAGAAATTTCTTAGCAGTTTCTGAGTAGCTCGAGACTTACTCTGCCACTGCGATCAGTTCAGTCAGTTTCGTTCCTGGTTTGACGTCACAAACACACCCAGCGTTCGCCCAGACACTCCCCCGTTTCTTCAGACACTCCCGCGTTTTCCCCAGTAACGCCAGCGTTTTTTCGCACACGCCCAGAAAACGGCAAGTTTCCGCCCAGAAACACCCACTTCCTGTCATTCACAGTACGATCACCAGAACGATGAAAAAACCTTGTTATGCCGTGAGTAAAATACCTAACTTTTGTGTAAAATAACTAAGCACTTCTCATTACCGGTGTGCACCCCAGGATCCCTCCCCTGTATACCTAATGCTGTGTATTTACATACACAATAGAAGGCCAGAGACCCCTTCTGCCTGGTGGTAGCACCCACGCCCACCTGTCCTATATATTGGTTTTAATTAGGTTCCTGACATTTCTTAGACTGCATGCAGAGCACGGTGAGTCCGGCACAAATGTATATTGGATTATCAGATGGGGGTGCATTTCCGGGGGGGGGGGGGGGGGAAGGGGTCCCCCTGGACTGTTGTGGCTGTTTTGCCTCAGGAGCAACACATATTAACACTTATTTTTATATTTACTTTCATCCCTATCGTGTGTTTTGTTTCAATGTAATTCATTTCTTATTTTCACTTTTCACTACTTTACCTCTCACTACTTTATCTCTCCCTTCATTACCTCTCACTAATTTACCTCTGCTGTTTTCAGCAGCCTCTCTTACTAACCTATATTTCATTTTTTCACTATATATTTTTTCACTTTTGTGTTGCCCTGGGGTCACTCAGCTGCTTCATTTTTGGGGGGTCCCTCACCCTAGATTTGTACCCCCCAAAATGTTAGGGACTTGCCCGACTAATGAGGTCACCTGGACGCGGTGGGCAAGCCATAACTTATGGCCATAACTAAACGAAGAACCTCGCTCAAAATGCAAAATATTATTGCAATGATTATTATTAATAAAATGGTAATGTTTGAATTGTGCACCTGCAACCTTGTCTTTGTATGCAGATCCCCACACCTATAATGGAACTTGGCTGTGAGTTATGATCCAGTATCTTCTCTAAAATCTTGTATATCAGCTTTTGCAACAGCTGCTGCAATACCACCTGTCGCTGAAATGATTGGTTTATTAAACTGTGCTTGTCCAGTTTAAACATCATAAGGGTGGGTGGGAGAAAATTCCATCTTGCACCTCTTTTTTTCTTTGCATTATGTGCACTTTGGGGCCTAGTTTTTAAAACTGCCATCCTGCCTGCCACTGCAGTGCCACTCCTAGATGGGCCAGGTGTTTGTGTTGTCCACTTGTGTCGCTTAGCTTAGTCATCCAGCTGCCTCGATGCAACCTTTTGGCCTAAAAACAGTATTGTGAGGTGTTCAGAATAGACTGGAAATGAGTGGAAATTAATGTTATTGAGGTTAATAATACTATATGATCAAAATTACCCCCAAATTCTGTGATTTTAGCTGTTTTTATGGGTTGTTATTTTTTTCCAAAAATCATCCAGATCCAAAACCCAAAAGGGTGTTTTAGCAAAACCAATCCAGATCCAAAACACGAGTGGGGATACAGATCCAAAACCAAAATACAAAACCCGAAAAGTGTCCGCTGCACATCTCTACTTTTCAGTAGGCAATCCTCCCATTCGCTACATTTTGCAGTGATTTTGTTGCTGGGGCAGAGCCTTGATGATGCAGTTAATTCTATAGCCCTGCCCACTTTACCTGGAGATGGTAGACTTGTACACTTTCCCAGAGGCTGAAGGCTCTCCTCCTAATTTGGGAATCTCCCAGATATTCTGGGAGAGCGGCCAAGTATATTTTCAAGTTAACTGTAAAACACCTAGAAAACGTATGTAGAGCTGGATCGATTTGCATCTAAATTACAAGAACAAAAATGTGTTCCAAAAAAATATACATTTACCTTAGCGTGCAGAGCTGGCCATATGAACAAGATGCAGCCAGCTCGGCAAGGGAAGCATATGCACCTGATTCTGCAGCTGACAGGTAACAGGAGGGGGAAGGAGGGGGACGGAGGACCCGGACCCCTCCAACAAGCTGTGCTCTGGTAACTAGTACCCGTTCCCTTCCACTCTCGGTGGCCCTGATGAAGAGTAGTTTACGCACTTGGATTACATCAGGAGATATGGCTTCACACTGCTAGAAGTAAATGATAAAAATTATAGTATGCAATTTTTGCATACATTAAATTACATGTTTAGGCATCGTTATTAATGAGTGTGGATCATTAGATCTACAAGCAAAAGGTCTACAGTCAATAGTTCGACCCACAATGTCGACGTGGAAAAGGTCGACAGAGTCAAAAGAGTCATGCTTTGGGCACAGGATACTATTCCCAGTCATAGTCCACGTGGATAGTAAAGTATGAAAAAGTTGCATAAAATGCTGAAAACCCCTCAAAAACTGTGTCGACCGTATGTAAGTTGACATGTGTGTGTCGACCATTTGAATCTGTTGACCTTTTGTACCTGTCGACCATAAGAACTGTCGACCTTTTACATGTCGACCTATTGACCATGTCAACTGTCGCCCTTTTGATAAAGTTGCAGTTACCATGTAAAAGGAAATTAGAAGACATAAAGATAAAAGTACATTTTAAGCCTTAATAAATAAATGGAAAAGACTGCAGCATCCACATTACTTTACTTTTAGCATCAGTGGGGGCAATTCCTTTCCGTGACCATTGGAGCAATTCAATTGTTGCCTCGATTGTTCACCCATTATTTCTGATGCACCTAAAAGCACTGGGTTTAGCCGTGCAAAAGCAGCTAAACCCATCTAAAATACTGTCCAAATGCGAAAAGCCCTATTTGGATGCCCAAATGAGATATTTTTCATACATTTCTACTGCCACCTTTGGGAGGCCGTAAGCAGAAATTACGGCACTTGCTGTTTTCGTGCTTGAATGGCAGAACATTTGAATTGCTGTCAGTGGGTATCCTCCAAGGGAAAGAGGGGACATGATAGAGACTTTCAAATATATCAACTGTTTTAACAAGGTCCAGGAGGGAAACATTCTCCAAATGAAGAGAACCAATAGGACACGAGGACCTGCACAGAGACTGGAGGGGGGAGGTTCAGGGGAAATTTGAGGAAAAATTACTTCACAGAAAGGGTAGTGGACAAGTGGAATAGCCTCCCATCAGAGGTGGTAGAGGCTAAGACAATAGAGCAATTTAAACATGCATGGGATAGACATAAGGATATCCTTACAAAGAAATAAGGATCAAACAAGGTTAGAGAAAAAAAATATGGTAAAAAAAAATGGTCAGACTAGATGGGCCAAGTGGTTCTTATCTGTCGTCAAATTCTATGTTTCTGTGTTTCCAGTGGAGGGCGCCAAAATAACAATTCAAACGCCCCCAGTTAGAGGGATTCAAAAGCAGTCAGACAATCAGAAGTAGATATTTATGTATTTATTTATGTATTTATTTATTTATTTATTTACAGTTTCTTATATAGCACAGCAAATTTAGAGATGTGCGGCGGGCACTTTTCGTGTTTTGTGTTTTGGTTCTAATTCCACGCTCGTGTTTTGTTTTTGGATTGGTTTTGCCAAAACCACCCTTTCGTGTTTTGGTTTTGGATCTGGATGATTTTTGAAAAAAACATAAAAACAGCTAAAAATCACAGAATTTGGGGGTAATTTTGATCTTACGGTATTATTAACCTCAATAACATGCATTTCCACTCATTTCCAGTCTATTCTGAACACCTCACAATATTGTTTTTTAGGCCAATAGGTTGCACCGAGGTGGCTGTATGACTAAGCTAAGCGACACAAGGGTGCGGCACAAACACCTGGCCCATCTAGAAGTGGCACTACAGTAGCAGAAAGGATGGCACTTAAAAAAACTAGGCCCCAAACAGCACATCATGCAAAGACGTAAAAGAGGTGCAGTGAGGTAGCTGTATGACTAAGCTAAGCGACAAAAGTGTGTGGCACAAACACCTGGCCCATCTAGGAGTGGCACTGTAGTGGCAGACAGGATGGCACTTCAAAAAACTAGGCCCCAAACAGCACATGATACAAAGAAGAAAAAGAGGTGCAAGATGGAATTGTCCTTGGGCCCTCCCACCCACCCTTATATTGTATAAACAGGACATGCACACTTTAACAAACCAATCATTTCAGCGACAGGGTCTGCCACACGACTGTGGCTGAAATTACTGGTTTGTTTGAGCCCCCACCAAAAAAGAAGCAATCAATCTATTCTTGCACAAACTGGCTCTACAGAGGCAAGATGTCAACCTCATCCTCATCCTCCGATTCCTCACCCCTTTCATTGTGTACATCCTCCTCCTCACAGAGTATTAATTTGTCCCCACTGGAATCCACCATCACAGGTCCCTGTGTACTTTCTGGAGGCAATTGCTGGTAAAGGTATTCCTGGAGGAATTTATAATTCATTTTGATGAACAACGTCTTCTCCACATTTTATGGAAGTAACCTCCTAGGCCAATCGCTGACAAGGTTACCGGCTGCACTAAACACTCTTTCAGAGTACACACTGGAGCAACTTCGGTAAATTAAAGCCAGTTTGTGCAAGGGCATCCAAATTGCCTCTTTTTCCTGCCAGTATATGTACGGACTGTTGACATGCCTACTTGGATGCTGTCACTCATATAATCCTCCACCATTCTTTCAATGGTGACAGAATCATATGAAGTGACAGTAGACATGTCAGTAATCATTGGTAGGTCCTTCAGTCCGGACCAGATGTCAGCACTCGCTCCTGACTGCCCTGCATCACCGCCAGCAGGTGGGCTAGGAAATCTTATCCTTTTCCTTGCAGCCCCAGTTGCGGGAGAAAATGAAGGAGGAGCAGTTGACGGGTCACGTTCCGCTTGATTTGACAATTTTCTCACCAGCAGGTCTTTGAACCTCTGCAGACTTGTGTCTGCCGGAAAGAGAGATACAACGTAAGCTTTAAACCTAGGATCGAGCACGGTGGCTAAAATGTAGTGCTCTGATTGCAACAGATTGACCACCCTTGAATTCTGGCAAAGCGAATGAAGGGCTCCATCCAAAGTCTCACATACTTTGCGGAATCACTCCGTCTTAGCTCCTCTCTCAATTTCTCCAGCTGCTTCTGCAAAAGCCTAATGAGGGGAATGACCTGACTCAAGCTGGCAGTGTCTGAACGTGTGTGGCAAGTTCAAAGGGTTGGAGAACCTTGCACAAGACGGAAATCATTCTCCACTGCGTCAGGTGCATTCCCCCTCCTTTGCCTATATCATAGGTGGATGTATAGGCTTGAATTGCCTTTTGCTGGTCCTCCATCCTCTAAAGCATATAGTGTTGAATTCCATCTCGTTACCACCTCTTGCTTCAGATAATGGCAGGGCAGGTTCCGGATTGTTTGATGGTGCTCCAGTCTTCGGCACGCGGTGTTGTCTGGATTTATGGAGAAATAATTCCACACCGAAGAGGTGGCTTTTTTGGTATTTTTCCCAGGCATAACAATGGGCACAGACACAGGTGTCTCCCCGGGTGTCTGATTTAAACAAACAACATCAGCATCAGAATCCTCATCGTCAACTTCCTCCTCAGCAGCAGCAACTCCCATATCCTCATCCTGGTGTACTTCAACAGTGACAGCTTCAATTTGAATATCAGAAACTGGACTGTGGGTGCTCCTACCAGCAGTTGCAGAGGGCGTGCAAATGGTGGAAGGAGCCACCTCTTCCCGTCCAGTGTTGGGAAGGTCTGGCATCGCAACCACCGACACACTTGGAATCTCCTTGGGGATTTGTGATACCATCTCAGAACGCACAGTTCTTTGCTGTGCTTTTTCCATCTTAACTCTTATCATTTTTCTAGTGGGAGGATGAGGGCTTCCATCGTCATGTGAAGCTGAACCACTAGTCATGAACATAGGCCAGGGCCTTAGCCGTTCCTTGCCACTCCGTGTCGTAAATGGCATATTGGCAAGTTTACGTTTCTTCTCAGACCATTTAAATTTATTTTTTTGGGTCATTTTACTGAACTTTGGCTTTTTGGATTTTACATGCCCTCTACTATCACATTGGGCATCGGACATGGCAGGCGATGTTGATGGGATTGTATCGTCTATGTCATGACTAGTGGCAGCAGCTTCAGCACTAGGAGGAAGTGGTTCTTGATCTTTCCCTATTTTATCCTCCAAATTTTTGTTCTACTTTATTTTCCTGGAGTTATAGAACAATATGCGTTACAAGAGAGCATCCCTCTACACCACATAGGGCAAACCCTGTGAAAATTATTTGGATTAAATATTAATAACCCCTTCATTTGGAGTAAATAATATACAGCACAGGACAGCACCACTTAACTCATATGGCAGCACCACTGGACTGGATTTATACGGAATTATATGGATTTATATGGAATTATACGGCAGTACCACTAGAATTATATGGCAGTACCACTGGATTTATACGGCAGTACCACTGGAATGGACTTATACGCCAGGATCGCTTTAATTATACGGCAGTACCACTGGACTTATACGGCAGTACCACTGGACTTATACGGCAGTACCATTGGACTTATACGGCAGTACCACTGGACTTATACGGCAGTATCACTGGACTGGACTTATAAGGCAGTACCACTGGACTTATAAGGCAGTACCACTGGAATTATACGCCAGTACCACTAGAAATATACGGCAGTACCACTGGACTTATACGGCAGTACCACTGGACTTATACGGCAGTACCACTGGACATATACGGCAGTATCACTGGACTGGACTTATACGCCAGTATGACTGTACATATACGGCAATATCACTGTACTGAATTTATATGCCAGTACCACTGGAATTATAAGGCAGGATCACTGGAGTTATACGGCAGGATCAATGCAATTATACGGCAGGATCACTCGAATTATACAGCAGTACCACTGGACTTATACGGCAGCATCACTGGAAATATACGTCAGTATCACTGGACTGGACTTATACGCCAGTACCACTGGAATTATAAGGCAGGATCACTGGATTTATACGGCAGGATCACTGGAATTATACGGCAGGATCACTGGAATTATACGGCAGTACCACTGGATTTATGCGGCAGTACCACTGGACTTATACGGCAATACCACTGGACTGGACTTATAAGGCAGTACCACTGGAATTATACGCCAGTACCACTGGAAATATACGGCAGGATCACTGGAATTATACGGCAGTACCACTGGATTTATACGGCAGTACCACTGGACTTATACGGCAGTACCACTGGACTTATACGGCAGTACCACTGGACATATACGGCAGTATCACTGGACTGGACTTATACGCCAGTACGACTGGACATATACGGCAATATCACTGTACTGAATTTATATGCCAGTACCACTGGAATTATAAGGCAGGATCACTGGAGTTATACGGCAGGATCAATGCAATTATACGGCAGGATCACTCAAATTATACAGCAGTACCACTGGACATATACGGCAGTATCACTGGAAATATACGGCAGTATCACTGGACTGGACTTATACGCCAGTACCACTGGAATTATAAGGCAGGATCACTGGATTTATACGGCAGGATCACTGCAATTATACGGCAGGATCACTGGAATTATACGGCAGTACCACTGGACTTATACAGCAGTACCACTGGACATATATGGCAGTATCACTGGACTGAATTTATACGCCAGTACCACTGGAATTATAAGGCAGGATCACTGGAATTATACGGCAGGATCACTGGAGTTATACGGCAGGATCACTGCAATTATACGGCAGGATCACTGGACATATACGGCAGTATCACTGGACTGGATTTATATGCCAGTACCACTGGAATTATACGGCAGCATCACTGCAATTATATGGCAAGATCACTGCAATTATACGGCAGGATCACTGGAATTATACGCCAGTACCACTGGACTTATACTGCAGTACCAGTGGACATATACGGCAGTATCACTGGACTGAATTTATACGCCAGTACCACTGGAATTATAAGGCAGGATCACTGGAATTATACAGCAGGATCACTGGAGTTATACAGCAGGATCAATGCAATTATACGGCAGGATCACTGGAATTATACGGCAGTACCACTGGACTTATACTGCAGTACCAGTGGACATATACGGCAGTATCACTGGACTGAATTTATACGCCAGTACCACTGGAATTATAAGGCAGGATCACTGGAATTATACAGCAGGATCACTGGAGTTATACAGCAGGATCAATGCAATTATACGGCAGGATCACTGGAATTATACGGCAGTACCACTGGACTTATACGGCAGTACCATTGGACTTATACGGCAGTACCACTGGACTTATACGGCAGTACCACTGGACTGGACTTATAAAGCAGTACCACTGGAATTATACGCCAGTACCACTGGAAATATACGGCAGGATCACTGGACTTATACGGAAGTACCACTGGAATTAAACGGCAGTACCACTGGACTTATACGGCAGTACCACTGGACATATACGGCAGTATCACTGGACATATACGGCAATATCACTGTACTGAATTTATATGCCAGTACCACTGGAATTATAAGGCAGGATCACTGGAGTTATACGGCAGGATCAATGCAATTATACGGCAGGATCACTTGAATTATACAGCAGTACCACTGGACTTAAATGGCAGTATCACTGGAAATATACGGCAGTATCACTGGACTGGACTTATACGCCAGTACCACTGTAATTATAAGGCAGGATCACTGGACTTATACGGCAGGATCACTGCAATTATACGGCAGGATCACTGGAATTATACGGCACTACCACTGGACTTATACGGCAGTACCACTGGACATATACGGCAGTATCACTGGACTGAATTTATACGCCAGTACCACTGGAATTATACGGCAGGATCACTGGAATCATACGGCAGGATCACTAGAGTTATACGGCAGGATCACTGCAATTATACGGCAGGATCACTGGACATATACGGCAGTATCACTGGACTGGACTTATACGCCAGTACCACTGGAATTATACGGCAGGATCACTGGACTTATACGGCAGGATCACTGCAATTATACGGCAGGATCACTGCAATTATACGGCAGGATCACTGGAATTATACGCCAGTACCACTGGACTTATACTGCAGTACCAGTGGACATATACGGCAGTATCACTGGACTGAATTTATACGCCAGTACCACTGGAATTATAAGGCAGGATCACTGGAATTATACAGCAGGATCACTGGAGTTATACAGCAGGATCAATGCAATTATACGGCAGGATCACTGGAATTATACGGCAGTACCACTGGACTTATACGGCAGTACCACTGGAAATATACGGCAGTATCACTGGACTGGACTTTTATGCCAGTACCACTGGAATTATACTGCAGAATCACTGGAATTATACGGCAGGATCACTGGAGTTATACTGCAGGATCACTGGAATTATACGGCAGGATCACTGCAATTATACAGCAGGATCACTGGACTTATACGGCAGTACCACTGGACATATACGGCAGTATCACTGGACTGGATTTATAAGCCAGTATGACTGGACATATACAGCAGTATCACTGGACTGAATTTATACGCCAGTTCCACTGGAATTATAAGGCAGGATCACTGGAATTATACGGCAGGATCACTGGAGTTATACGGCAGGATCACTGCAATTATACGGCAGGATCACTCGAATTATACGGCATGATCACTTGACTTATACGGCAGTACCACTGGAAAGATACGGCAGTATCACTGGACTGGACTTATACGCCAGTACGACTGGACATATACAGCAGTATCACTGGACTGAATTTATACGGCAGTACCACTGGAATTATAAGGCAGGGTCACTGGAATTATACGGCAGGATCACTGGAGTTATACTGCAGGATCACTGCAATTATACGGCAGGATCACTGGAATTATACGGCAGTACCACTGGACTTATACGGCAGTACCACTGGACATATACGGCAGTATCACTGGACTGGACTTATACGCCAGTACGACTGGACATATAAGGCAGTATCACTGGACTGGATTTATACGCCAGTACCACTGGAATTATAAGGCAGGATCACTGGAGTTATACGGCAGGATCACTGGAGTTATACGGCAGGATCACTGCAATTATACGGCAGGATCACTGGAATTATACGGCATGATCACTGGACTTATACGGCAGTACCACTGGACATATAAAGCAGCACAATACACCACCACTGAACTGATGCAGCACAACACAGCACCACTGGACTGGATTTATACAGCAGCACTGGACATATGGCAGCCGAGGACACCTCCACTGTGACTGGATTGATGCAGCACAATACACCACCATTGAACTGATGCAGCACAACACAGCACCACTGGACTGGACTTCTACAGCAGCACTGGACATATGGCAGCAGAGGACACCACCACTGTGACTGGACTGATGCAGCACAAGACACCACCACTGGACTGATGCAACACAACACAGCACCAATGGACTGGACTTATACAGCAGCACTGGACATATGGCATCAGAGAACACAACAACTGTGACTGGACTGATGCAGCACAAGACACTAACACTGAACTGATTCAGGACGCTGAGCACTGAGGAAGGAGACACATCCTCTCTTTACACTCTCCAATGCTGGAGTGAAAATGGCGGCGACGCACGGCTCCTTATATGGAATCCAAACCCCGCGAGAATCCGACAGCAGGATGATGACGTTTTGCCTCGTTCTTGTTTCCGAGTCAGGCAGGAAAACCCAAGTCGGGCTCGGATCCGGGCTCAGGTGGTGAAATTCGGGAGGGTTCGGTTCTCTGAGAACCGAACCTGCTCATCTCTAGCAGGAATCAGCATTGGTTCACATTTTGCACCAAGGATTGAGCATCCACATGTAATTTACCTCCCAACAGGCACAAATAAGCCTTTAACATACTTTGGCTGTGTTTGTACATTGCCGTTCCATCCACTTGGGGCAAGGGATTGTAAGCAAAAAATGTGTATCATATGCCATGGGAAATGATTTGTAAAAATTGTTGGCGCACATGTGCAATTGCAAATTGCTTCTTTCCAATTATCCCAGTAGTATTTGACTTAGATTTTTGCAACAAATAAAATATGACTTTTTAACAAATTTTACAGAGCCCCTTAACACCCTCCGCCTAAGATAACTGACTTGGTTTGTCTTAAGATAGGCATACACCTGCATTGGAGATTTTATCCTTGTCACACTGAGTTTAAAGCCAGTATTCACCTTAAATAGGTTATGCGTTGGTTCTTTACAACCAGCCTGTGCTCCAACTGCTCTGAGTAAAATAACTCAGTAATTGAAGTATTGTTTAAGGTTTTGTTTTAATCCTTAAAATCACCACCAAAAGAATACTAATCTAAATACAGTAAATCATTCCATATCTATAATAAAATATAGGCATAAAATGAAAGCAGAGATTGTGCTACAGTTTTTTGTCTAAAATAAATATACAAAATTCTGCAACCAATGGAATCCAAATCACAAAGTTCTGAAATAAAAGAAAGTAATTGTGTATGCATTTTATGTCTACAAAATATAGTCTCTCAAGTTACATCATGTATGACTAATGATAATCAACTACTTAACTACTTCTAAATACTTTTAAATCTTTCAATGAACCTTGCAGTTATTATTAGATTTTAGATGCTATAGCTATCTTCTAACGTCAAGATCATGCTAAATTAAGCTGTGCAAGACATGCGTGCTTAAAGCCACAGGTTGACTGATGGTGCCAGGCTATAAAGGCTGTCATTCATGACTCATCCTCACTAAGCTGTGGCTTTAGCAGACTGCCTGAACCACTGATACTGGTGCCAAAGAGCAGCAGTTTCTACCATGTTCCTCTGATTACATGAGCAATATCTATTCATGCTGCGTTACTGACTCAGTTTAGTTTCACTTAAACATTTAATCTTCTTTTAATAACTACATGACATAGCCCTACTTTTTGTGTTGATCGTTTGTGCATTCTAGTAGTAACCTAGATGAATTCTTACTTCCACAGAGAAAGCCCATTTGTTATCTGGAAAGCTATGAATACAACACAGGAAATGGGAATTAATTCTCTTAAAAATATATCTGCACAATATAACATTTTATTGCTCTTCATTTTGTCCATAAGCATTGGTGGATTGGGATGAAAAACCAGCCCGGGAAAAATGTTGAGGGGTGCTCCTAGGGCCTGACTGTACACAAATGTGGCCTTCCTTGCCTCTTTTGCTGCAGACTAGGGGCAGATTGGGAACTAAAAGTGGCACTGTAAAATCTAGTAGAAGTGGCCTGACATAGGCAGCACAAGAGGTATAACATACCTTGTAGTAATGACAGTGGGCTGCCTGTCATGTGGGAGGTGGGGCCACATGTCGGCCTGCCAGGAATCTTCCAATCCGCCCCTGGCCATAAGTAGTGATGTGCACCGGACATTTTTCGGGTTTTGTGTTTTGGTTTTGGATTCGGTTCCGCTGCCGTGTTTTGGATTCGGACGCGTTTTGGCAAAACCTCACCGAAATTTTTTTGTCGGATTCGGGTGTTTTTTTCAAAAAACCCTAAAAAACTGCTTAAATCATAGAATTTGGGGGTCATTTTGATCCCATAGTATTATTAACCTCAATTACCATAATTTCCACTCATTTCCAGTCTATTCTGAACACCTCACACCTCACAATATTATTTTTAGTCCTACAATTTGCACCGAGGTCGCTGGATGGCTAAGCTAAGCGACACAAGTGGCCGACACAAACACCTGGCCCATCTAGGAGTGGCACTGCAGTGTCAGGCAGGATGGCACTTCAAAAAAATTGTCCCCAAACAGCACATGATGCAAAGAAAAAAAGAGGCGCACCAAGGTCGCTGTGTGACTAAGCTAAGCGACCCAAGTGGCCGACACAAACACCTGGCCCATCTGGTAGTGGCACTGCAGTGTCAAGACAGGATGGCACTTCAAAAAAATTGTCCCCAAACAGCACATGATGCAAAGAAAAAAAGAGGCGCACCAAGGTCGCTGTGTGACTAAGCTAAGCGACACAAGTGGCCGACACAAACACCTGGCCCATCTAGGAGTGGCACTGCAGTGTCAAGACAGGATGGCGCTTCAAAAAAATTGTCCCCAAACAGCACATGATGCAAAGAAAAAAAGAGGCGCAACACAGGTATAGAATGTAGATGGATA